>NW_008710370.1:4594098-4707228 GCF_000327385.1 Lottia gigantea
CGCTTCGCCGGGTCATTTGTTTTGTCACATGTTAAACCAGCGTTTATTTCCCCATAACGATAACAAGATCAACATTCATTCCTCAAATATCCAGATAGTAGAACTCAGTAATGGGCCGGGTATCGATTACCAAATTGCATAATACTGATCAATAATCGATTAATAATCAAATTATTGTATGTGAGAAATCTTAATCTTAAATATTAAATAAAAATCATGTTTTTATTTCCATGGGTTATATTTGTGTCATAGAAGTATATTATTGCTTTGATCAGTTATTATAGGTTATTGTGGGTATATTATTTCTGAAGGGAAACAATGTGCGAAAAAATTTTGACTTCTTAAAGGTTGCACAGGAGAAAATAGCAGATTTACATTTAATCGATAATATATTTCGATGATCGATAATTGAAATTATAAATTCCTAGCGACAATAATCGATTATTTATCAGCCCTACAAACTCTTCTTTTCAGATGCTCAAGTATTATTAGGTCAGGTGACAGATATGGAGTTAGAACCATTGATTATACAAGAAGATAGTGATATTAATATAGAATCTAGTCCTTCAACTCGGCAGCTGGCACCAGTACCAGCATCATCACGTACTATAAATACACTACCATCATATAGTACCACTGGTATACAAAATGGTGACGATAATCTTGATGATGTGAGTTTTCTCTTGACTTCGAATTGATGGTTTCAGATAGAATGCCAATTATTTGATGAGTGAATTTCTAACTGTTGAAGGCGTTGTTAAGAGGTTTTCTGTGATGCTATCATTGGCTTCTATTTGCATTATTCCAATTTTCTGCAGATGTCTGTTGTTCCTGTAATTATAGAATTTATGACGCCACTTCCATGAAAGCTGCTAATGACATCTAAGGTTTTTTCATAGATATGTCTTTGTATAGTTTTAGTGGAATCGTAAGAACCAAAGACTTTTGGAATCGAAATGCCCTAATGATGGCATTTAAGCACCTCTTTTTAACTAGTTGCCCTGATAAATATTTAATTTTTTTCCTTTTAGTTACTAAGTTTTATTGGTAATACTAGTCCTGAGTGTTTACTACGTCTTGGTAAACCATTAAATATTAATCCTCCTATACCAGAAGATTTGTGTGATCAGGCTGAAGGTATGATGACCACTATGGTACTAGATCAACGTCAAGCTGAGTTAGAATATTACAAACAACACAAAGCTGACGTCAGGTAGGAGAAATTTAGATATCCTCTAAATAATGATTAGTTTTGTGAACAGATCTTTGCTTGACCATACAAGTATCTTTGCTGGACTATAAAGATATCTTTGTTAAACTTTGCTTTACTATATATAGATATCTTTGCTGAACTATACAGATATCTTTGCTTGACTATACAAGTATCTTTGCTGGACTATATAGTCATTTTTGTTGAACTATACAGATATCTTTGCTTGAATATAAAGATATCTTTACTGTATAAATATATCTGTGCTATATAAAGATATCTTTGTTAGACTATATATAAGTATCTTTTCTGCACTATACAGATATCTTTGCTGGACTATACAGATATCTTTATTAGACTATATATAGATATCTTTGCTGAACTACCTAGATATCTTTGCTTGAATTTACAGGTTTCTTTCCTATACAGATATCTTTGCTGGACTATACAGATATCTTTGCTTGAATATACAGATATCTTTACTATATATAATAGATATCTGTGCTTGACTATAAAGATATCTTTTTTAGACTATATATAGATATCTTTGCTGGACTATACAGATATCTTTGCTTGACTATATAGATATCTTTGCTGGACTATACAGATATCTTTATTAGACTATATATAGATATCTTTGCTGAACTACTTAGATATCTTTGCTTGAATTTACAGATTTCTTTCCTATACAGATATCTTTGCTGGACTATTCAGATATCTTTGCTTGAATATACAGATATCTTGACTATACAGATATCTTTGCTGGGCTATTTAGATATCTTTGCTGGACTTAACAAACATCTTTGTAGAACTATATAACTGCATGCTTGATATATGATTTATATTTATTTATTAATGCTAAGACAAAGGGAGATAGAGCTGTAAGTGTATCAATACGGTGTCCAGTGTCATATTGTACTAATGTAGTCAATCCATTTTTAGTCAATCATATTTTTTGTTTTACACCACCATTTTAAAATATATTAGTGTACTGGTATTTTCTATGTCTTTTTTTTTAAATTGATTTTTATTTCTATATGATATGTGGAGAATCTATTATGTCCACCTCTTCACTTATATAGAAAAATTGCAAAAAAATGGACAATTAAAAATCTGCAATAATTTCAATCTTTGATAAAAATTCACATTTTGGCCTGTTGGCGAATTCAATCAAATTTTCAAAAAAATCAGTTAACTTATCAACATTATTTTTGAAAAGCTGTAAAATTTCCATCATTTGCATAAGATTCTTTGGAAAACCATGCACAATCCTTAACAAATTTCAGTGAATATTTTCATGCAGAAGAACTAAATGGTTCATATTGTGTTCTCTATTCTTAAAGGGATTGTAAAGAAGTTTTCTAAATTTTTTTTGTGTATCGAGGACAATGATAGTATTAATTTGAACCATACCGATTTTCAATTAGACATCTGTGGTTCTAGCCATTCTACTAAAACTAAGTGTTTTATGATGTCACCCCCGCAAAGGTTTTATGTGATACAAGCAAATTTGGCGGAGATGACGTTATAAAAGTCTTAGTTTTAGTGGAATTGCAGGAACCACAGACGTCTGATTGAAAATTGGAATGGTGCAAATTGATGCTATCAGTGTCCTCGATACACATAAAAAATCACTGTTTTTATCATAAATTTCATGTGCACTTCATTTTTTTCTCAAAAACAAAGACTTTATTTTGTAATTATTGTTGTCACTAAATTATCTTTTATGTCAATGTACTTTTATATATTTGTTCTCTATGGTGATTTGAATATGGTGTAAAAATGACAAAAAAAATCATTACCAGTAATAACTGGAAATTCAGTAATTACATGTAATTACTAAGCTGACTAGTAATCACATGTTATTACTAAACTGACTAGTAAATACATGTAATAACTAAACTGATTAGTAAATACATGCTATAACTAAACTGACTAGTGAATACATGTTTATAAATAAACTAAAGTAATTTATTACATGTAATTACTTATTTCACTTATTTACTATAACATATACATTTTAAGCTAATATAGTTCTTTTAAGGGATGGTATAAAGGTTTTTAAATGTTTTATGTGTATCGGGGACACTGGTAGTATTATTTAGTCAGTCAGCTGTCTGTGGTTCTTGCAGTTTCACAGAAACTGAATTTGTGTACTATTGCAAAAGCTTGTAATAATATCTACAGGCCTTTGAAAAAGTGATGTCATAAAATGCTTGTTTTTGTGGAATTGGAAGAAGCACAATGGTTCAAATCGAATTTATCTGTGTTGCCAATACACATACAAAGTTTAGAAATCCCTTTAAAATAAACTAATAAGAAGCTACTCTAGGACCTTTACTGCCAGATTTTGGTATGAAATCGATATCAGGATTTTTTTGATAGATAATGTATATTTTTGGTCTAGATTTTCCCTTCACAATAAGTTAAACGCCATATCACAAGATATAATGAGGATGAATATTAGCATCAAGTTTCTGTACATTCATCATTATCCATGGTTAATTTTTGTCCAGAAGTATAAAGTTTATTACATGATCAAAATCTCAGGGCTTGATATGTTATTGTTGGTATGAATGAAGTCAAATTTGATCGGATTTTTTTTACAAGATTGTGAAGATATTTAGTTAACATAGTTTATCAAATGATAAATATCGCTGCTTTTGAAACAATACTTTTAATAGTAAATACATGTAATAACTAAACTGACTAGTAAATACATGTAATAACTAAACTGACTAGTAAATACATGTTATAACTAAACTGACTAGTGAATACATGTAATTACTTTAGTGACTAGTAAATACATGTTATAACTAAACTGACTAGTGAATACATGTAATTACCTCAGTGACTAGTAAATACAAGTAATTTATTACGTGTAATTACTTATTTCACCCATTTACTATAACATATACATTTTAAATGATAAATATCGCTGCTTTTGAAACAATACTTTTCATTGGTCAAAATAACCTCATGATCTAATCAAATAAGATTTTCTCAACAACTGTCATAAGGACATTATTATGAGCTGGCTGTGAAATAATGAGATGATTATCATGTATTATATAGTTTGGTCAGAGAATCATAAGAATGTAAATATATTTCAGTATGCTGGCTAAACCAGAGTTACCTGATGAAATAGAAGATCCTATTTCACCATTTCAAATGTGTCGTATGTTATTAGACCAGATGGGTTTGATGTCCTGGGACAAACGTTGTCAATTTGATCTCTTGAAGAAAACTGATAAATTGTTACGGGAACTGAAAAATTTGGACAATCAAAAATGGTAAGGAATGCTTTTCTATTCTTTTCATACATTTTACAGACTTGTTTGAACTGCTAGATTGCCTGTCATTACAGAAAAGTAGGATGTAAAACTTCGTTCATTTCATTTGCCCATCATTACAAATTTGATTCTATCAGATCAGACCGAAACATCTGCCTCTATTCCAGCCTCTGAGAGATATTTTGACATCTTTCATTGTTCTTCACATACATATATACCTTGATTTCAGCCGTGAAACTCATAAAATAGCAGTAATCTATGTGGCTACAGGACAAGAAGATAAGAATTCTATATTATCTAATACAGCTGGTAGTAGAGATTATGAAACATTTGTAGCAGGATTAGGCTGGGAGGTACTGGAAGTTTTATATATTTTATTTAACTCAAAAAACTGATGGCAAACCAAATTCCGAAATGTTTCTGCAGAAAAACTTGTTTCCATTTATCGAAAACTATGATAAATATTTAGAAAAACTTGTTTCCATTTATCGAAAATCTATGATAAATATTTAGAAAAACTTGTCTCCATTTATCGAAAAACTATGATAAATATTTAGAAAAACTTGTTTCCATTTATCGAAAACTATGATAAATATTTAGACAAACTTGTTTCCATTTATCGAAAAACTATGATAAATATTTAGAAAAACTTGTTTCCATTTATCAATATTATACTTATTTTAGCCCATTTACATTGTTGTATTTGCCTCTAGTAGGCAATTGTACATCTAATTCACTATACAATGTTGTTATGCTTTGCCTAGTGGTATGGTATGGTATAATCGTGAAAAAAAAGTAAAAGAATTTCTCATCTCCAGTGACCAGGCCTTTGTTTCACTAAACTCCATTAGTCTAAAATTTTTAAAATTTCGTGTAACTTACGACAGATGTACCCTATCGTAACCTTTTTTTAATACATGAAATCCTTTAGAATAGATGAAACTAGTCAATTTCTGTTTTGAGAACTTATTAATATCAAAGCAATTGATGTTTTTCAGAATTTCCCTTCCAAATTTGCCTTTATTTTTGCTATTATGACCTTTCAATTTTTCAAATGTCAATTGTTAGTTAAGATGTTGTCGTAATTGTCAAGGTGACGTCATTTCACGCTTCAAATTCTGGAAAAATTTGCAAATTTTCACCAACATAAATAAACCTTTTTAAACTATTAAGGAGAGTTATAGAGTCTTATGAAATATTTTTTTTTTCTGTTAATTGTTGAAATAAAGATGTAAATTCAACAAAACAATGCTGTAGACGACAATTGTAAATCCTTTGCAGCGAAGATCTTTGTGAGTTTGTTTGTGAAACACACATAAGAATTTGCATAAGTCTCATATTTTGTTGTAAACTTACGCACTTTAGTGAAACGGGGGCCAGTCCATGACTTGTAATATAAATAAGAGAACATAAGTTTCAATGATATTTTATATTATAGGTGGATTTAGAGAATCATCAAGGATTTCTAGGTGGTTTACAGAAAAATAAAACAACTGGTGATACAGCACCGTATTATGCTAATTCTAGCTGTGAAGTCATATTTCATGTTTCTACCAGAATGCCTGTTGGTACTGATGAATCTAAGCATATTAAGGTGAGCCAGGAGAACCACTTCTCAATTACCTTGTGCACCAATTTTCATTGCATATTTGGAAATGTTTATATTGTAATCAAACAGTAGAAAGATTTGACAACTGACCTGTTTTGGAAATACCAAATACCAAACAGTAAGTTTCTAGCTAAGCTAATTAGTAATAGTTTTCACAACTTACTGACTAAATTTAAGCCTTCAAATCCATGTGTATCCAGAATTATCTGTGATAAAATGACTACTTGTCTTTTCTTAAGACTCTGCCATATAAAGAAAAGACATAGAAAAGAAAATGGCGAACCATGGCCTCTAAATTATAAATAATACTCACTTGTACAATATTTTATTTATTAAAGATGCGTCATCTGGGTAATGATGAAGTTCACATAGTCTGGTCAGAACATTCGCGAGATTACCGGCGGGGTATAATACCAACAGAGTTTGGTGATATTATTATCATTATTTATCCACTACCATGTGGTTTATATAGAATACAAATTAATAGAAAACATGAGGTAGGTGTCCTTTCCATTCTTAAATATACTCCTGAGACCAAGTTGACTAGATTATAAAAATATTCAAAATATCTTGTCATTTTCAAACCAGCCATCCACACACTTCCAAAATTTTTACGTTTTGGTTATTGGTATAACTCAACATTCATGAATGATACATGAGTTCAGAAAAAGCTTCTTCTATGAAGAATTGAATGATTGGATGAGATGATCCTATCTATTTATTGATGAGAGTGTTGTATTAAAGGGGCATTCCACTTTTCTTGTAAAACATTTTCATTATCAAAAATGTTGTAAATTATACCTGAAAATATTTCTAAAATATGTTATTTATATCTATGTAACCTCTTGATCAAACTGAATTTTTTTTAAAAAGGGTTAATTAAAAACAGAGAGTACTAATTGTTAGTTAAGCAGTTTGACCTAGTTTCGGTGATTGGCTTTATGATGGCTTGTTATATTTAGTTGAAATCTTTAGAAAACGTAGGAGACATATTTTTCTCCAATTAGGCGTTTATTTCCATCCATACGGTAGTTTTCTAACGGCTTCCAAAAAACTAACAACGTTTAACAGTTTACGTAATCTTATGTAAACTTTTAGAATAGTTTTGGCATTTTAAAATCAATGGCTCAATTTTTGAGTTAAAACTTTCAAATGCATTTCTCTGGATTTTGGTGTATAGTTTTCACAAATTTGAACGAAAAAAAAATTTCGACCTACAAAAAGAGCAGAATTTCCCTTTAATGATGATGAATTTTAACTAATGAAGCATACTTCTTGTTTGTTCTAGGTACCGTATTTTGGACCTCTGTTTGATGGTTCAATAGTAGATAGTAAAGTATTACCTGGACTAGTTCGAGCTACAGCAGTCAATGCTAGTCGTATAAAACGTTCTTTAATGCCTTTCTTTCATTCATTGTATCCTTTCTTATGTACTTTACTTCTGAAAAAAAATATTAAAGTGATAGGTGCGCCATTTATTTTACCAATCATACTGCAGTCTCAGAAACAGGAATTTTTTAACTAGACCAATCAATAACAATGTTCACAGCTCACTGTCGAAATTTGAGCCTTCAAATCCATGTGTGTCCAGAATAAACTGCGTTTGAAAGTTAAAAAGATAAGTCATCTGTTTAGAGACACTGCCATAAACAGAAAAGACAAAGAAATTCGTTGATTGAGGTCATTTTTAAAGGAATTATGCGATTTCTAGTACTTATTAAGACTATTTTCATATATTCAAGACTAAAATCAACCTACTATAATGGCACACCTTTCTCTTTAAGATTTCTAGAAGATGCACAAAAAAGATGAGGAAAAAAATATGTCATAGATATATGTATTTGTGATGTGTGTCAGACATGCCTGGCAAGTACATTTGAATTGACAACTTTTAGTTCACTGCCTATCATAAAAGTAACAGTTTATAGTTCTCTAAAGGTTATTAAACTCACATGGAAATAGTGCTAAGCATGAATTCATTAAGTTTTCCCACCTAAATTCCCTTTCATGTTTGAGGGGTAATGGTTCTGATCAGTAATGCACATGTGTATAATCTCTGAAGTCTAAACACAAGACTCAGTTTCCCTAACTCAGTGTGTAGCTATGAGGAACGTGCTAAGTGCCTAGAGACAATCATACAGCAGAATACAGAACCAACAACATTTGAAGATTTTGCTGCATATATCTTTGCTCCTGTTTTACCTACCAATTCAACGAGTAAGTCACTTCATTTTTAAGCCATCAATGTTAATGAGATATGAAATGTAGCATTAGTCATTATGTTATAATTAGCTTCTAACTTACCTAATTTGTCAAATGAGAGAATGATGAACTTTAAGCAGATTGTAAAGATATTTTCTAAATTTTTTATATATATAGGGGACACTGATAGCATCAATGTATGCTATTCCAATTTTCAATCAGATGTCTGTGGTTCCTACAATTCAACTAAGTGTTTGATGACATCACTAATAGCAAAATATGCTTGCATCAAGGCTCTTCACGATTAGTGACATCATCAAACACTTAGTTTTAGTGGAATTGCAGCAAACACAGACGTCTGATTGAAAATTGGAATGGTGCAAATTGATGCTTTCATTGTCTCTGATACACAAAAAATATTTAGAAAACTTTTTACAACCCCTAAAATATACTATGTTTGTTTGTTTACTTGCAGTCGTAGATACAACGGTACCTAGTGAGAGTAGTAGTGGTGCTAGTATCTCAGATACCATACTGACAGATATATCTGGAGTTACCTCCCCTGCAACATTACGTCAAGGTCGAGGTAGGAAACCTCAGTCTGCTTTATGGCATAAGGGGCTGGATAACCTAACCTTTATATAGTGTTATAGCATTACTAACCATTGACAGTGGTCTTTTTTATCCAGTTTTATAACTTCATGCACCTAATTGTAAATAATATAAACCATGTTGAATTTTATAAAATACCAACATAATTTTAGGTTCTTTCATATGACAATATGGAATTGTAGATGTATATTGCCATGTCCTTTGTCTGTCTGTCTGCAATCATTTTATGCACATGCTAAAGGGTTAATGTGACTCCATATACAGGGGTTAATTAAACTGAATCTCTAATATTGGATTGAGATTTATTTGTCTTGATCACAAAATGATTTTACCAGATCATAATGCAATGAGTAAATTAAGCATTTGATTAGTTGAATTGTACTGAAAACATGAACTTATCTGTCTGAAGGATTTTATTAGATCATAATGCAGTGAGTAAATCATGCATTTGATTGGTTGATTTTTACTGAAAACATGAACTTATCTGTCTGACGGATTTTATTAGATCATAATGCAGTGAGTAACTACAACATTTGATTGATTGGTTTTCACTGAAAAGATGAACCTACTTGTTAAAATGATTTTACTAGATCAGAAACAGTGAGTAAATAAAGCATTTCATTGGTTGATTTTTACTGGAAACATGAACTTATCTGTCTGAAGGATTTTATTAAATCATAATGCATTGAGTAAATAATTAGCATTTGATTGGTTGATTTTTACTGAAAACATGGACCTATCTATCTAAAGAATAAACAGCTGTGTTTGGTATATGTTTTTCTCTCTATTTATCTTTTACTATTTGAAGTGAATAATATACTTATTATAAATACATTCTCAGGTATAGATTAACAATATCACCACTAGTTAATACAAGTATGACAATCAACAATTCAATTTACGTATGTGAATTTTACATATGAATAATAGTTAATCCAAGGCAAAATCACTTGTGAAGCCATAAATGAAAATTTCTAAATCCAAAACTTCAATGAAAGTGAGCGAAATTGGAATAAATTTCCCAAAATTGTGAAATATTAAGTGTAAAAATATTTTTTCAAAATTTGTCGAACCATGTAGGTAAAGTAATCTAAAATGCCCAAAATTACAATACTGTGGCTACAGTCATGGATTCATCAGACATATAAGATCCCCCTAGTTTAAGCTTATAGAGTATATAGCTCCAATATGAGCACTTGTTATCATTACCAAAAGAATTCTAGATAAAAAGGCATTATCTATAATGGTTGTAATATAATTTCAATATATGTTGATTGTCAAACTTGATTCCACTGTCAATACAGCTTTAATTATTTGGGTTTGGGTTATTTTTATTATTTTTCCTACTTGAAACTGATTTTCTATTTTTTTGAAAATTCATTGCAAACATATTGAAGAAAAGAAAATTTGTTAAGCACCAAAATTTTGAATCTCAAAATCCATTTTTAAAGCTTGATATTAAAACAATATGCTGCCAGAGAATACAAAAATCAGATTTTTATTGAAATTCTACATTAAAAAAAATTTGTTTTGATAGCATGAATGTTATGAGTTCCAACAAAAGAACTCATTGAATAAACAAAGCTTTTTTGCAAATTAGAAAAGTGGAAAAAATGCCTACTGTATGGCTAGGCAATATACCGTTATCATGATAAATACCAGTATATGAATTTATATCGCCTGATTAAAAAATACCAAAATATTTCCACATCGTGGTATATGGTAGTTTTTATAACAGCATTTTGTTTCAAAAACCATGCTTAAGAAATATTGTGATAATAATATCATGATATCAACTTGAACCAATATCACCCAGCCCTAGCATACTGGTATATAAATAAGGATTTCTGAACCTTCAGTAGAAATTCCTATAACAGAAATTTGTTCTGGCAGTATCAATTTTAAAGTAAATTTACTTTAGTAGATCAGATAAGCTTATAGCTAGATTATGGTGGTGGTTAAAATCCTTTCTTGTAGAATCAAAGAAATTCAGTTTGATTCAACTATTTATTCCATGGGTTTATCACATCACTTGTTAGTTAATTGTTTATATTGGTAAACAACTGATGCACATTGTTAACAATTTATTCAATTCTAATGTTTATTTCATAGCTATTTAGGTCACAAGATGAAACATGGATACTCTTTTAGAAGTGGATTTTAAACCTGCCCTTTGGACATTTTCTTAAATGCATAAAGCTATTTGAATTTGCAGTCAAAGCTTTTAATTGATATTTATTATGTTTTCTCATCTTAAAGAGCTCAATTTCAGCAACCTGATCACTTTTCAGAATGATATTGTGACATAAAGTTCATCTGCAATTAAATGAAATGATATCTAATGTTTCTGAAATTAATATTCTCATTAATATCTGTATTGGAATACTTGTGATTTTCATTTTTTCTATTAGCATTTTTTTATTAAATTGCAGACAAACTAGGCATCAGAGTTTCATTCTGAAGGTGCTGTGAATAGCTGCAATAGTGCCCACAACATATCATTATAGATAAGGGACCAATTTTTTAGGTCAATTTCTTTTGAAAAAGATCACAAGTTATTTGGGATAAAATTGTCTAAAATTTTTGAAAGACACAAGATGAATTTTGAAGGTGGTTTCAAATTGCTTATTATATTTCTTCATTGTCATTTTGTACATATTTCATTTTCCGTCCATACAGGTTGTTTCTCCCACAGTTTTTTCAAATTGTGTAAAGAAAGGGAGAAGAGCCTGTAGTATAAATTGTACAAACTATGTGATTTTTAGAACTGGGATAATTTTAGCATTTGTCTTTTTATTTGATATTTTATGCATGAATTCTACTTTTTATGCATTTATAAGTTTAAAGCCTTATTTTTAGTGACATTTGTTAGGGCAACATTTTTTCCATTGGATTATCATATTTGATTCTTTCGTTTTTTTGTTTTTTTTTATTAGTGTTTTATTTTTAGTATAGCCTCTTCAGAGTAGAGTCTAGAACATTCATCAAAATCACATCTTTAAGCAATCAAATTCCTTCAATCTCTCACAAAATGCCAACACTGAAGATGACATAAATTTGATTGGTTAAAGCAGATTAGGTCAAAAGGTTATTTTGACAAATGTTCATGAGTCTGGTCATTAGACCCTACTGTTAAGTGGCTAAACTAAAATTAAAAACTAATAAAAAAAATGAAATGAAAGTTGGGTCTGATTTTAATTAGACTGTGATGCATGTTGGTAAATTGACTAAGAAGACCAAGAACAAATCTGTACTTAAACACATTTCAGATACTGCAATTTCTTGATCATGATGTCAACTGTCACTTGTTGTAGGTAGCCCAGTCAGTTAGACTTCACTGACATAATTTGCTTAGTTAAATAGAGGAAATGGTGGTTGTGGGTTGTAATCTTGAATAAGGCATCTTTCCAAATACCAGTCGATCTAAGTGTAAATGGGTATGGATTATCCTGGAAATATTAATGTCAAGAGATATGGCCAAAGACCAGCTGGTATAAATGATCCTTGTGAATTTTGACTGCTATCTTTGTAGAGACATACACTTACAAAATATTTATTGAAATATGTTGAAGCTTGGAAGGATGTCTAATTAGTGTTGGCAACAAAAATTTTAAATGTTATTTAGAACTGTACTGACAGCCTTTTAAATTCAAAGGTTCCATAACTATGTTTTAACTATCTAAAAGTAATAAGGCTTTAAACTTGTGTATATGGTATTGTTTAACATTGTATATTGATATTTCTTGTATTATAATCATTATTACTATTACTATTACTATTCTTATTATTATTATTATCACATCAGATACAATAAAATATCAGTAATACATCTTCATATATTTCATCAGGCATATTTCATGAGCTTCATATTGTTTATAACAACTAAATCAGCCAAATATAAGATTTGTTGAGATATTAAACTTATGGTTTATTGAAATTTTGACGTGTTTGGCTGTTGTATTCAAAACGAATTGAAGTTCATTAAAACTGCCTATAAGCCAAGAGATTGTTTAAGCGCATTATGTATTATATAATGGGTAATTGAAGTCAAGCTATTTCAAAATTTGTACAATATCTTGACTGCACCTTTCTTTTATCACTTGTTTGCAGTCATTCTACCAAGGGCTTATTGGCATACAATCAAAACAAATTACAAAATTCTATAATACAAGAAAGGTGGATATTGCAGTCAAGGTATTAGATGTAGTTTGTAATACCTTGACTACGTAAAGATGGAATACAGGGCAGCTTTCCATATATACATGTATAAATGAATTTCAGGAAAAGCAACAAATACTACAAATGTACTTTCATTCTCTGCTATTCTGATAACTTTCAAATACATGACCCCTACCTATATCAAGTTTCTGAATTTGCCTGTTATTATTTTTAGCTCTACATCATCATACAGCACCAGGAGCTATATTTTGGCCAACTGGTTTACGTAGACAGCATACTGTTTCATCAACGAGCGATTTTGACACTCTCTAGGAGGTGAAGGTAGACTTAGTGTTGCCTCGTGTATGAAGTTTTTGCATTGGCGTTGTCATCAGTGGTATCTTTACAGAACAATAACTATTCACTGCTTTTGTGAAACATTTATTTCATTTTTTCATTTTGGCTGCAGATTTTTTGGCACAA
This sequence comes from Lottia gigantea, assembly GCF_000327385.1. Classification (NCBI taxonomy): domain Eukaryota; kingdom Metazoa; phylum Mollusca; class Gastropoda; family Lottiidae; genus Lottia; species Lottia gigantea. The sequence continues at coordinate 4,607,666 of NW_008710370.1, forward strand.
AAGAATGATATTTTTCACGATGTCATCCATACATAGACTTTGTATTTGATTCAAGCTGCCATTGCATCCAAATACATAAAGTTTCTACACATTATGTGCAAGTAAAATTATTCGATCTTAATATTTGACAGTAGAATGCATTTCTTTTAGACTATGTAGAAAGTCAAAGATGCTCGTTTTGCAAAACGTTCACAGAATTAAGCGTGAAATTGTTCTGTAAAGTTTTCAGTTTGACCCAATTCACCTGATGATGTGCTGAACAATTTGTTATTGCATGTATATGTTTGGGGTGATACTAATGTTCCACAAATATCCTTATACCATTTACATATCATTCAAACGACCCATCGTGTAAGGCTTTCCAATGCTTTTCTGTGTTCCTTGATGAATTTGTGACCCGTTTTGCTTCATCATCCACATCTAACCCAGAAATGAAGTTTCATGCAACAGGATATCAGAAGGGAACAAAAGGTTAAGTTACCCATTAATTAAATACACATTTGTTGCATAAAGATGTTGCTAGCCCATAGCTAGGGGGAGGCCCCCTTTAAATGTTTTGAAATGACTGCTTGAGTCTCATAGCTGAGCCACCCTTTTGGCCCCTTCTGATACCCTAGGCTAGGTATGGTCCTGGATATAGGTGTTCCTTCTAGTTCAGTGGCAAGAGATCATAGAGAGCATTTAGTATTAGGAACCATTGACACTTTGTAATGAAATAAAAGACGTTTGCATTTTCTACTCTGGTCAGTACAGGACATTGACTGATATTTTCATTTTAAATAATCAAGAGCGACAGGATGTTCATCTGAAAGTCAATATTCAATTCTCAAGATTTCATTTGCTTCATTTTCATTGTAAAACAAGCAAACTACATCAATTGATGGTAAGAATGTATGATTGATAGCCAAATATTTGAGTTGAGGCGTAAATGCCTTGATGTAATTCCAGAATCTGACCTTCTGCTTTACCAAGTGCAAATCTAAAACATAAGTAGAACATTGTTGAAATTTGGAAAATGAACACTGAACTTTTCTGGCTTTGGAAGCTGTAAAAGCATGAATTTGAAGCTTTACACCATTGCTTTAATATTGTCTTTTATATGTGACACTATACATTGGTTTGAACACAGTTGTGCCTTGAGAGTCACCAAGGGGTACAGCATGGAAAAGCCTCAAGACCTTAAAATAATTTGGTAATTACCTCTCAAAAAAATATGAACACGGATAAGATCATCTAGGAACTGAGCAAAAAAAAATAAAATTTATGGTATTTTTTTATTTTGGTATAGAAAATGTTCAAGAATTCCACCTTCTTTGAATTGTTTTCTTAAGAGGTTGATAAACAATATCCATTGCTTAAACGGTATCATTTTCACCCATGATCATTCATAATTCATGTGTGTACATTTTATATTTAGCCTAACCGTAGGATGTAGAAATTTGGTAAGTTTATCACTTAGTGTTTAAAACTAATCTTATGTTCATTTTTATTTCACTGAATATGTCTTAATCTCTCAATAAATTAATACAGCTTTCATTATTACTAGTAGCTTGAGGATGGTGTTTTATTTTGCTATTAAATTTGGTATGGGAGCTGGACATATTTCTATAAATGACACATCACTCTAGGATGGTTATGGGGATTGAGCTTCTCTGTTCCCTTATTTTATTTTACATGCTCTAACTAAAATACATATATGTTTTGGGTTTTTTTTTTATATGGTGTATATTGCCACAGTCACAAATCTGTCCATCATTGATTTCAGTTCTTGTGAATGTGGTTTATAGATTATTTGCGTGATATACAATGATAAAATATTTTCACTGTTAAAATAGTGCTAAATACATCAATTGTAGAGTGATATAGAAATACCACTATTAAAATAGTGCTCATTACATCAATTGTAGAACTATAGAAATACCACTATTAAAATAGTACTCAATACATCAATTGTAGAACTATAGAAATACCACTATTGAAATAGTGTTCAATTGTAGAGCAATACAGAAATTAAAATACTGTTCGATACATCAATTGTAAAGAGATATATAAATACCACTGTTAAAATAGTGCTCAATACATCAATTGTAGGACTAAAGAAATACCACTGTTAAAATAGTGTTTAATACATCAATTGTAGAGTGATATAGAAATACCACTGTTAAAATAGTGCTCAATACATCAATTGTAGAACTAAAGAAATACCACTGTTAATATAGTGTTTAATACATCAATTGTAGAACTATAGAAATACCACTGTTAAAATAGTGTTTAATACATCAATTGTAGAACTAAAGAAATACCACTGTTAAAATAGTGTTTAATACATCAATTGTAGAACTAAAGAAATACCACTGTTAAAATAGTGCTCAATACATCAATTGTAGAACTAAAGAAATACCACTGTTAAAATAGTGTTTAATACATCAATTGTAGAGTGATATAGAAATACCACTGTTTAAATAGTGCTCAATACATCAATTGTAGAACTATAGAAATACCACTGTTAAAATAGTGCTCCATACATCAATTGTAGAACTAAAGAAATACCACTGTTTAAATAGTGTTTAATACATCAATTGTAGAACTAAAGAAATACCACTGTTAAAATAGTGCTCAATACATCAATTGTAGAACTAAAGAAATACCACTGTTAAAATAGTGTTTAATACATCAATTGTAGAGTGATATAGAAATACCACTGTTTAAATAGTGTTTAATACATCAATTGTAGAGTGATATAGAAATACCACTGTTAAAATAGTGTTTAATACATCAATTGTAGAGCGATATAGAAATACTAGTGTTTAAATAGTGTTTAATACATCAATTGTAGAGATATATAGAAGCCTGATCACATTATTGATGGGATTTCGATGAAACTAGCTTTAGAAATTTTTTCAATGAAAAAGCATCGCAGTTTAAAGCTGATGTAAATCTTAAAAAAAAAATGATTGTTTCTAAGGCGTAATATTTCTAAACAATAGCCAGTCTAGTAACTGTGTTTTGCGATAATGAAACAAAGAGGGAGAACTAGAGTGATGTTAAGAAATGAAAGCTTTTAATTTATTGAGATTTGTTCACTTTCATGCATGTATGAAATTATTTTTGTTATTTTTTTGTTTTGTATCATTTATTATTGTTATATACAGTTTGGTTATTCTCTTTAGGTCTTATTATATATATTTTGTTTCTTACCTTAGTACCCTGGGTTAACTTGAAGAGATTTCTGAAATTTGAAAGAATATATATAATTTTTTGAAACAAAAAAATAAAATCCATATATAAATCAAATACATTGATAACTTGAGAAGTAAGAGAAATTCTTTAAAGAGATTGTATAGAGGTTTGCACTTTCAGGGGCACTGATAGCATCAATTTTCACCACTCCAATTTTCAGTCAGATGTTTGTGGTTCTTGAAATTCTGTTACAAAGTGTGTTATGATGTCACTAACTAGTAATGCGTTACAATTACTTCAACTACAATGGCGTTTTTGGAGGCTGATTGGATTTGATAGATTAGCTACTTTGTGCATTTGTGAGCCAGGAAGTTTCAGCTAATCAGTACATTTGTGAAAAAGTTTAACTAAACTGATTAGGCTAATCATCTTAATAGTCCCAGGAGGTAGTTAGGCAATGAGATTAGATTTTTTTAAAGATGGTAGGCATGTGATAGTTCAATAATAATATAATGATATTCAAAATAGATTACTTTCTATTGTTGTCAACATGGCCAGCCATATTGCCTAATCCAATCAAATTGGCCAACAAAAACGCCTGAAGTATACATACGATTTTGTAGCTTGATTTTTTGAGTTACTGATTTGTAAATATTTCAGCAATGAATGGTTAAGTTGACTCAGGGTCATTTAAATGGTTATGTTTATGAATGTTTTAGATTCCACCTCATTTTATGTTATGTTCACTCATTTTCATGATCATTTTTTTTCTGTTTCTGTATTTTGTTCAATAACCTTTGAGCTCTCTAACAGCATTTAAAATGATGCACTTTTCTCAATATTTGCTTCAGCAGCTGATAAAGATCAATTTCAGAATGAAAATCTGACATTCAAACGTTTTTTGATTGTAGACAAACTAGATGTCAGATTTTCAATTTAAAAATTGATGCGAGTAGCTGAGTTATCAGCACTTATCAGCTTGTAAAAGCAAATATTTAGTTTTCTATTTCAATCACTTAAAACCAATTTGCATGTCATTATTAGTTTTTGTTAGCCCATTGGCAAGAGTAGATCAGTGGGACCTAATTTAGTCCTTTTAACTTCACTCCTAAACAGAATTTAAACCTTATACTTATTTGAGGGTTTTCTTTTCCCTCTGCATGTTTTAAGTATTTTTGTTAGTATTTTTGCTTTGATTTACTAATGTTTTGCATTACTGTACAGTTTTTAGGATGAAATTATGACTGAATCCTTTTCAATAACAATACAGTTTCAATGTGATATTTTTACCAGCATGTTGTGTATTATTTGTGATGTAAATAACTACAGTATATCTTATATTTCAGACTATAGAATACATGCATGTGCATGTGTTGTATGACCTACATTTATTTTTACTAAATATTTATTGTGTATTCTTCTTAATGCATTCTTTCGGTCTCTTAATATGATGTAATTCATCAGCACAAATAAAATTCATTTTCATATTTCGAAGAACCTAAATGCATAAGCCTTTTGATAATTATATATTCCAAAATATATTCTGAATGTATCAATTGATAAAACATAAAGATATGAATAGACAAGGTATGGTGTCCAGTAAGGTGTACGATTAAGTATCAGTATAGTAGAAAATAGTAAAACAATTCTAACCACACTATGTCCAGACGTGGGTCCCATCCACAATAATTCTTAAAGGGGAACAGTCAGCATTTTCGGGAATTGAATTGGGATTTTATTGTGTACTAAAACGCACGAAAATGGCATAATCCCTTCAAACTAGAAATTTCACTGCCTAGGCCTATAGATGGCCTATATATGTTTTTTCTATATATGGCATTGTCTCACTAAAATTTGAGTCGAATGTTTAACTTTCAAACTATGGATACACATGGATTTTGAGGCTCAAATTTCTACGATGAGCTGTGAACACTATTACTGATTATGTAAGCTAAAAAAATTCCTGTTTCTGAAACCATGGTATGATTGGTCGAACAGATAGTGAAGGTGCTCCTTTAAGATAAGATTTGCCTGAGAATGCAATACTTATGACAAAAATTATCAAAAGATTTTTTGTGGAATGGACCCTATTCCTTATGTATTCATTTATACTGCAGCTGTATCTGTTATCCTGTACCATAAACTGTACCAGATGCCATACCTTGTCTATTCATGACTGTGGAGTACCTCTTACTTCTGCACATGAACCTTCTGGACAAATGTTAGCTACAGCTAAATTTTTGACATTGTGTTTTTCTTTCATTACAGTAAGTGAATCGTCCATACCAGATAAATCTGACAAAACAGACTCAGCAATAGTTCGTACAGCCAAACGACTGTCAATGAAAGCCAGGAGACACTCTACCTCCAAACTAAACAGCACAAGTTCACCCCCAGACAGTCCATCAGCTAAAAGTAAAGGAAAAGACAAAGAGAAGAGGATAATAACCAAAGAAATGCACATTTGATCTAAAAGTGATATGTGTCTTATATTTATTCTACATATTAAAGATGAGTTTCCTGATATTTTTATTGTCAAATTAAGCAAACTATTTCATGTTTCTAATGAATTATCATGTATTCTTAATCATATCATTATGTTCTTATTACATATAAGTAACAGTTTTAACCAATCATAAAAGTCCATGTTTGTACAGGATGGATAAACAAAAAAAGTCTTTTTGACCTTTCTTGATTGGTCACTCATTGGAATTGTGAATATAATACTCACCCCTTCTTATCCTTTAGTTAATCTAGAGAACCACTGTAACCATAAATAATAGTCACCTCTACCAGACAAAAGAAAACATACAGACCTAAGTATACCTCAATTATGTTCTTGTAATGTGAGCTCTTATTTCTTTTGCTCTTAAAAAATTTGAAAAATTAATTTTGATTTCTTCACTATCATTATTATCAGAAATCAAATGATAAAAGGAATAGTTTCTGAGTTAAATAGTTCTCTGGTTTTGATGAAGTTCTGTGAAACTAACTTACATCTTTACACAATTTGACTATTTCTGTGGTTATGCACTTAAAAGATAAAAATGTGTTGTTTTCAAATCAATGTTCTTAGAATAGGCAGAATAGCTGAATAGTTCTTGAATGAAAAATTAGCACATACTTGTGAACTGAAATTGAAAGAATCTTCAAAGCTTGATATCGCCTTAATAGAATTTTTGAATAAGCTGGACTATTTGATGGCAACATTATACTGCTCCTTAACTCTAGAGCGTTGAAAATCTAGGCAATTTTTAAAAAAAAATTAAATATTACATAATAAGATATATTGAAAGGTTATAAATGTGATTGTTGTGTAGCGATAGCCAAATAGATTTTAATACCAGCTTGTATATAATATGCTTTTATTTATTTAACCCAGTACATCAAGCTTGACTTGACAATAAATTAGACAATTATTGATCAGTTTAAGAGTAGTCCGAAACATCTGCCTCTATTTTAGCCTCTGATGGATATATTGATAGTTGTCAGCTGGAGTAGAGTCAGAAAAAAAAAGACCCTGTTAAATGGGGCTTTTCCACACCTCTAAAGATGCGTTTTCTTTAACATAATATTGAATTACTTCTAAGATGATTGTAAATTAGTGTTGGACATCACCATAACTTTCAATTTGTTAGTATCAGGTTACTACTGATCTATAGGTTAAAGTTATTTGAAAGTCAAGCTATGAAAAAACTTACCTAATACAAACTGTCTTCAAGTATTTTGTTGAATCAGGTTTTTGTTGTTTGAATTAAGTTTTAAACCACAGTATGTTAGTTAACGATATTGTTAAGACTTATTCTATATTTTAATAGTCAGATGATCTTGTTTCCAACTTCCTTTAAAAATAGAGAAACAGTGTTGATCTTGCATCCAACTACCCTTTGAAAAGCTGACCAATTTGGAGTTCGAAGCTGACTGTTATTCTTGTTGTGAATCAAATTAATTTTTAAACTAATATTCACAGTCACTAAATCATCATTCAAATTGTAATATTTAAATCATGAAAATAAGAGTAAACAACTATCTTATATCATTCTGAAGATCTTGAAGAATAACAAAGCTAGGTGTCTGTGAAAGTGCTTTGGTCAAAAACAGGAATCAAGACCAAATAGGTACTCCAAAATAATATCAATGCAAAAGACATAATTTTTAGAAATTAACAATTTTTGAATAAGAATGTTCTAGCTTAAAGTTTAACAACAGCAATGCAATAATCCTTGTAAAAATTGCTACAAAATTCATCAAAGGATAGAAAAGCTATGCTCTCTCACCTTCTAGACCTTCGTTACATGAATGACTATTTTCTTTGAGTTGACACATCGCTTACAGTTTGACTATAAAAATATAGAACTGGGCTTAACATATCTTGTATAAATATTTTTTTTGTTTTTATTCAAATAATTTATTCAAAGCTTCTAATCAATATGCAAATTGTTAAACATTTCAAATTGTAAAATTTGTGATTTTATATATTATTCAAATATCATGCAATGTGGATTACTCTTCAGAATTTTGAAGTTTTGGAATCAATTAAGGTGTGTGCACACGAGCTGTGTTGGTCCAAGATTTTTGTTGCCAATTTAAGTCTTGAGTAAAATTTTGTGTGTGACTGTGCCTCCATGACAAGATTATCGCGTCCCGACAGGATTTATAATAACCAACAAGTTCGATATTTGTCTCCCATAGTTTACTCATCTGTAAGACAGGCCGTCATCATCCAATCGGATTCATTTTCCTTTGAAGTGCATGCTCTGCACATGATTATTGACATATGGTGGAAAACGACAGACTGGAGATTTTTGTCTCCTTGTGTGCCCATTCCAGTCGGTGACTCAAAACTGTTTGTGTGCCCGCAACTTTAGCTTAGTAACTTTAGTACATTTCTCAACATTACTTTTATTGTTTTATGTTGAGTATTCACCGTTCCAATGAACTTGGCTAAAAACGTTACGAAGTTGTTTTGCTTAAAGAAAAGATGATATCTATTCTGTAAGTAGAATTTTTTTACTGAAAGCCGACTGGTGTTGTCCTGTTCTGTAAAGAATAGTTTTTGGAGTTATTCCCCTTTTATACCTGGTATCTTCCAGTAGTATGTGACTGCTTGGCTTCAAATGGCAACAATAAGTCATTATCTGTTCTATACCACAATGTCATATCGTCTCGTTTATATCATTGGCACTTAATTTTACTGTTCTAGGCATCTTATTGGACGATTACTAAAATGGAGTTCCATAAACCAATCAGATAACTGTACATGTATGTATTAAAGTCTATTCTTAAAAAGTTAAGGATAAAACTTGACCTAGGGCTACAATAGCATAATGTATTTAAAATACATCGGACATCCTTTCTAGGGTAATGACTATCTTAAAGGGACAGATGCGCCATTCTTTTTGACCAATCATACTTAAGTCTCAGAAACAAGATTTTTTTTAGCTAAGCCAATCAGTAATAGTGTTCACAGCTCGCCATTGAAATTTGAGCCTTCAACTCCTTGTGTTTCAAGAATTATCCATGTTTGAATGTTAAAATGAGATACTCTGTGATATTTAAAAAAGACATAGATAGTAAAATTCTTAGTTTGAAATATTTTTTAAGTAAATGGAGTGATTTTCATACATTTCTAGTACTTCTGAGGACTATTTACATATATTCCAGACTAAAGTCAACCCCTCAAAACGGTGCACATGTCCCTTTAAAGGTCTAATTTTTCTGAAAAAAGCCCTTGTCAAGTTATTTCATACTAAAGGTTAATTTGATCAGATTTTTGGAGCAGTTATAAAGCTAATCTGGAGCTAATAAAGCTAACAAATCTGATTGGATGTTGATGTTTGTATTTATATTATATAATTGTATTCTTTATACTAGTCAGATGTCATCAAGATTATTTATATAAACTAATGAACATGTATATTTATATTTAACCTAATATAACAGCAATTAGCTCTGAAAAAATGAAATTGTTGGATTATCATATAAAATTTGATAGATCAAGTTAACTGTCAAAATCATTTGCTCTGTAGGCCCAATTGTTTTTGGCTAACCATTGTTGGGTGAATCTTTAAGAGGCAGTTTCTGCAATTATTTTATCAATCGTACCTTATTCTTAGAAACAGGAATATTTAAGCTAAGCAAATCAGTAATAGTAATCACAGCGAACTATTGAAATTTGAGCCTTCAAATCCATTTGTGTCCAGAATTATCCGCTCTTGAAAGTCAAAAAAACGACTCATTTTTTCTTGAGACTCTTGTCATGTATAGAAAAGACATAAAATTATTTAGAAATTGAAAATGAAATTCCTAATTTAAGATATTTTGAAGGATTTGTGTGATTTTTGTACATTTCTAATACTTCTGAGGACCTTTTATATATATTCAAGACTAAAATCAACACCTGAAAATGGTAAATCTGTCCTCTAAACTCACCTTGTTGAAGTTGAACAGATTTATATAGGGCCTACCTATTGTCAAATTTACAGTAATTAGATTGGCTTTTTCTAATGTTGTATGAACTAATCACAGCTCTTGAGTAATGAAGATTCGCAGTAATGTTTTGTTTGATGATCCATTTCTGCTATATGTTCTTATTATCATGTCCAATTGTCATGAATCTTGTATTCTTTCCCTATAAATGATTATTATATTTTGTTCTTCTAAATCATGTATGTAATCTAAAATATATCTCATTAAGATATGAATTCTGTCATCAGTAACTGTTTTTTATTAAATGGCCAAATCAATGCTTATTGTTAAAAAATATCCTTATTATTTTTTATTATTAACCCATTAATTTGTTGATTATGTTTTAGTCTAGATTGTTGTTGTTTTTATATTTATTCAATTTTCATCAATTATTATTTAAAATAAACGTGTTTCAATAATTGAGTCGGTTTTGTGTTTTTTTTGTAAGTGTACGTGCTCTGGTTAAAGGTGCGGGTACACGATCTTTCATTAGCCGCGTTTAGAAAGCCATAAAAACTAGCCCACTTGAAGTGAACCGTACTCGGTCCGGTTGGCCTGTACCGTTTACACAGCACTGTTTTTACTGGGCCAAAATCAGAAGTAGACCTGCTCTCCAGTCAGAGGAGGCGAAAAAAACACAAACATACAAAATGGCGCCCGCAATAAACAAAGCTATAATTTTGAAGTTTTTGTTGATTTTTTGTCTTGTTTAAAGCGCAAACGATCTTTAAGAATCTGGTAGGCTCTTGGCGATTGATTCATTAATCTTGTGATCATGACGGGCACCTTGCAATTAAACTTGGACGGTCTCGTCACCCTAAATAGCGAATAGAGCTTCGGTCTCTTCATCACTCCATGTAGCTTCCAGTTGGGCACACATTTTAACAGTAAGTCAATCCTTTTTTGTCAAACTTTAGCCTAGTTTGTTGTTCCCGCGAATAAAGTAACAGGGTCAAGGTCATTATTGCGCATGCGCACAAGCCCCGGGCCAAGTGGGCCAAGTTGGCGCGATTACACAGCACTAATATTTTGCCGGACCAAGATCACCTCTTCTTGAGGGACTCGGCCCACTTGAAACTAGCACGGTGCCGATCCCTCTCGACCCGTTTACACAGCCACTTTTTGTACCGAACCGGACCTGGCCCGGTTAAATTGTGGCTGTCTGCTTTAGTCTTAGATTTTTTTTTCTCCGATTAAAGTCTTGGTAGCTGCGGCCGGTGCTCAGTGAGTAAAACGCTTGCTTGCTAACCTGAAGGTCCAGGGTTCAATCCCTGCAAAGGTCGATCAATGATGCAGGTAAGAGGGGCTGACATGGAAAAAGCGTCTATTATAGTAGTGTGGATGGGACGATAAACAAAGGCCCCGTGTGCTACTGGCTGTGCACGTTAAAGATCCCTCGACAGTTGGAAACCGAAAAAGAGCAGGCTAATGCAAAATTTCCCTCATTGCACCCTGCATGGCGTTGCCCGTATTCATTTGCCGACATGGTGCAGAAAAGTAGAACGTAAAACTTTCATTTCATTCGGATTAGAATCTTGAGTAAAATCTCGCGTGTGCCCCTACTTCCTAGAGAAGTTTGATAATATTGTCTCCGATATTTTTTATCGTCTGCAGGACAGACCGTCATTATCCAATCCAATTCATTTACCTTTCAATTGCATGCTCCGCACGTGATTATTGACATGGTTGAAAACGACCAACTGGAGATTTTTGTCTCCTCGTGTGCCTGTGCCAGTCGCTGAAACTCTTGACAAAAATCTCCGACAAAGACCGTAAGTGTACCCACACCTTTAGATGTTGCTCCAGTTCCCAGTCATTATGTATACGATAAACGTCCTTGAGTACACATTTTGAAGTTTATAGTTTATAGTTATACCTTTATGAGGTGATGTAGACTGAATAAATTCATATTCCCGATGAGTTTACCCTCAAGAGAGGTTTCTATACAAAATATATATATAGCCTATATAAACATAGATGTGTTTCGTAGTTTTATGCCTGATTCAATGTACCAAAACCAGGTCTAGTACAATACTACAGTCTGTTGATGAAATTATTTACAGTAGTCCACCAGAACGTTCCGATGAATGAAAAACATAGTTGCCATCAGATGCTCTTGTTCTTCTTAAATATTGAAACTGCAAGTTGAGAGTGGTTGGGATCTGTGACCATCCAGAATAACTTCCGAGACATTAAGACTTTGTTTTAAAAAAGACGTGAAATGAATATAATTGCACATATAGGTATATAATAGGGTTAGCTTAAGAGTAGAGGAAACCACACAACAAAAACTGAGTTATAGAACGATGTAATGCAGTCCTATTGATTACCAACAGTGTATATTTCGACTATAAGAAACAAACCACCACATTCCACAAACCAGACGTTCTCCCCTTATCAAATACTAGCATTTACTTTGGTCTGTTAAGTTGGCTATAGGCCTTACACTGAGAAGTGTGATAACTGTCGATACAGACCTTACTAAACACACAACTGAAACGCTATTTCGAGCATTAGAATTATAACCGAGAACTCGATTGTGGATTTTTATACCTGAAATGCTCGCGCTGGCACAAGGTGAGCTCATCTCGAATTAGAAACTCTGATTATTAACCGTATTTCTGCTGGAGATTAAAAAGTGAATCTTTATCATGAATAATATATAAGCATTCAGCAACAACATTCGTGAAATACAACAATTACAGACCAGTTACACGCAGTTAAAACATCTAAAATATTTGGCTCATCCTGTCAGTGTCCATGTCTAGATGTTTTCTTTCTTGTTTTTTTTAGTAGGGATCCCGCTTGTCATCCATGATCTGAAGAAAATGTTGCAGTACATGTTCTAGGTCAATATAACATTCAAACCAACCAATGAACGTTTATGAATTTGTTGACATTTATGGTAAAAGCAGTGACTTGAATTTTTGGATAACTTTTAACGTTGCAAACTAATCACACGCCGCCGACCGAGGACAATTCAGGGGGGATTTAGTAAAAATTTAATCGTGTTTCGGGATTGAGGTACATTAATGTAACCATGGCCATTAGAGTAACATTTTAACGTGATTGTATTACCATCAATATTTGTTCCTTCTCAGAAAACATAGTGACATAGATTGATCAGAATTGACTGAAAGAAAATAAATTCGTGAAGTCTGAACAGTCTTAATGAGATCTTGTATAGTTTCCTTCTTCTAGTTCCCATCCATTTCTTACTTCCCCTCTAATGCTTGGCTTAAACCCAGTTCTACCATGGAAAGACAAAGCTTTCGTACATTAAGAACATTCACACTATGTCTCTTTTGGTTATTTGTTTACGCTCGTGTCGAAAACAAGATACTGTATAAATATTTGCAAACCTTTGTTTCTTGTGCTAGGGAATAACTGACGAATAACTGACTTGGGCCCACGATACATCAAATTAACCATCGGGCAGTGGGGGTACAGGGGATGCATTTGTCCCTCTAGAAAATTGTACCCCGACTTTATTTTTGATAAATTTAAAAAATGATTTTTAAACGTTTTTCAGATTGAGATTACGAAGTCTCCACCGGGATACCGCAATTTGATTTCAATCTAAACAGGTTCACCCCCCAAAAAAAAATTGTGTCAGTCTGCCCCCTTGTACCCGTTGTCTCGAGAGACTGGTACCTCCACTGTCATCAGGGTCAGCTGGTCAACAAAAAACGTTACTCGGACTATATAACCTTGTCAATACAAGCCGCTTGGTGTAAGTCCGTCTACTATACTTAAATACCTACAACGAATCTTTGGACAAGGACGTCAAATACAATGAACGAAAGTCTCTGGTAAGAACGAACACACCAAAAGCAAGCTATTTGCAAAAATTTGTTTCTTCATAATGAGACACAAATGTGACTTGAATAGGCCGAAGTCATGAGCCCCAATATCGTAAGTTGATTCGCTGATGACCCTGGTGATGTTTAAAAAAACCACCAAGGATAGCTAGTAAACGTAACTCGGATTATAACCTTGCCAAAACAGCCCGGACTGTTTGGTGTAAATGCGTCTTCAATAATCAATAAACTGCGAGGATTCTTTTGGACAAGATCGTCAAATACAATGTACGAGAGTCTCTGATGGACAAAATCAATATCTCGACAAGGTTCTAGTATAGAAATTGACTAGCGTTAAAGATAATTCTTATCCTCGTCATCGAGTTGAAATATTTTACGATAGAATTGGTGAAGCTGCAGTATGTTATAAATAGCTAACAAGAGATGGTTGCCATAGCAGCAGTAAAATAAATGAACAAGAACCTGTTCAACATCTGGTCGCTTTAACCCATGTTCTTAACTTACTGTTACTTCAGCTATTTCGCGTTTAATGTTGTCTGAAAGGCCAGCCTTGACAGCTATGAAGAATGAATTTAAACAAAGTCGCTGTAAGCTGTAAGTCTATTCAGGAACGAAAATTATTATCGCTAAGTTATCACATCAAGTAGTTATTTCCGCCCAGAACCTGTTTAACGGTTTTATTTAGGTCATAATATTATATGGTTATACATTTAAGATGGGGATGAGTTTATGCCCATATAAAGCCGTGTTACGTTGACGATCTTCCTATGTATATATAGTGATCGCCAGTATTGTTGAGGCTAGGGTATCTGCAGTCAGAATGGGAATGTTTATGCCCCGTGTACTGGCCATTGATCGAAGTAGTATGTTGATGGTTCCCTTGGAATATATACGTATATACGTTAACCTCAAAGACGTACGAGACCGGGGTTTGGAGCTCAGCGACAGAAAAAATATCGGGCTAAAATATGTAAAAAAAATTAAAGAAAAACATAGGTAGAATTCTAAGGTAAATTTCGGGCAAACCAGCCTGCCCCCCAACAGTCCTTTGTCTCGTAAGCCTATGGTTAACCTTTGGTATCACCTAGACAATTCAAATCGCTACCTTACTCTGACTCAACTTCGTTATGATCACATTTTGTATCCGGTAGCACTAAGACATGGGAATCTGACCAATAGCTTCAGAGAGCTACCAAAAGCGAAGCAGCTTTTGTTGCAATCGATATCTAATATTTGCACAGCAAACTCCAGAACCTTGAGCGCCCACACAGGCGCAAATAAGTAGAAACTGTATTTCATTTCAATAGCCCACTTCTCGTGATATCAGCGTCATTCAAAATACCCTGTATAAATACCAGAGGCAGATTGAAACACGATAGCAGTGAACCACCATTGCTAGTAACAATAATAATACCCCATTGACTTTCTATCATGTATATACCGGTACATATATTTATGTTTCCCGTACTCATAACAGCCATTCCCCCATAATTACATAACGTTATTATTTTATTTGACAAATTCACATTGTATTTCAATTCCGTTTATTTGATGGCGGCGCTCATGGACAATAATATTGTAGTTAACGTTAACGTTGTCATTCAGAACAGAAAAAAACTGTCAAAGGTCTATTAATGTATTGTATTATTCGCCTGCCATTGTGTATGCGATTGATTTTAAAAAATTTCTTCTGATTAGTGAATCTGTATAAATGCACTATATTAGAAAAGTTATCCTACGTGTTACATGCGTGTATCGATTTTTGTAAAAGTATCCTTTACGAATTCTTCTTAAAGTCTATGGTTTAGATCTTAGATAGATCTTAGATCAGAAACCAGGAGATAAACGGCGAATACATACGTCTTATATAGTTTTGCGGGAGCCGCGGTTGCACGTTAAAGATCCCTCGACAGTTGGAAATCGAAAAAGAGCAGGCTAATACCGCTGTCCTGGCAAAATTTCCCTCATCGCATCCTGCATTTCGTTGCCCGTCTTCATTAGCTCACATGGTGCAGAAAAGTAGGACTTAAAACTCCATTCATTTCATTTCATTTTATATAGCTTTGCGTCTGTACGATATAAGTAGACCAGCGGATAAGAGATCATCTACCAAAAATCAAGTCACAACATCTGTGGTTAAGGCATACATCAGAAAACTATTAAATTTGGTGAAAAATCAGAGAAGTCATTTTTGTTAATCAAAGAATATCCCGTTACCGTTCAGTTAATTTTGTAAAGGTAGCATTTTTTTTATTTGTAGATTGGTATCATTTGATACACAAGCAGTGCCTCAACTACCACAGGGACCGGTTGAACCAAGTCCACGGGCCCCAACCTCCACTCTCAGAAAGAAATTACAGGAGGGCATATGTTTCAGAAAATTCCCTTGGAGAGAACCCCCACTCGTCTAGTTGAGCCGCTGTGCACAAGTGATCACTTAAGTCCGGTTGGTATGTTTTGAGATCAACCCGTTATTCGATAGTTGGAAGTCGACTTTGTATACAACCGTTCGCGCGACCAATACCGCCACATACTTTATAAATATAGTTGCCAAGAGATAAAACAAGCTAGAGTATTTGGTTTAAGTGTGAAAATAAAAGTCTGAAAATTGGTATATAGCAATCTTATGAAAAGTGGGGAAAGACAAGTATTATCTGATGAAGGGTATACCGATACGTTACAAAATAGAGGAAGCTAATCCTGTACGGATTTGTTACTCGTATACTTGATCCTTTTTTTTTCTATTAAAACTCAGATGGAAGGAAGCATTAGAATTCTCTGAAATTTTGTTATGAATATCATGGACGCATGTTAGTACCTTTCCGTCAAGATTCACATCGATCGCAGAAGACGGTTGGTGCGAAAGTGCAACAGATCCCAATGATTTAAATGAAAGTCGCCATTTTCAATCATCATCCTTTACTCCGAATGTTTCGAGATTGCTGATAATAAGATCAATCGAATGACAAGGGTTAGATTGATAAACACCGTTGTTGCTAAAGAAACATGCATCTCATGTGGTCTGAATGTAATTCAGTCTCTTTGAACAGATGAAATGCCCTCCAATATTGTGTTATTGTACAGGTGAAACACCTTTCAACAGTTTGTCCACGAACAATTTCCCATTGCTCGGATCAAATGCTAGTAGCACACTGGATGCCCGAGCATACTATTGACGACTCGTGGCCAACTCGTTTATCCAGAGTAACTTCTAACCATGCATTTAAACCGATAAAGAAAAGCCAATCAATTATCATTATACTATATAAGATCGGTCTGTTTTTACAGCAATGTATGTCGAGTTAATCGAGATGAAATGTTATAGAAGACAATAAATAAATATTAGACACTGTCAAATACTTGAGACGCTTGATTGGATACATATGAACCTTGTATGAAGCCTGGGCTGTGCGAAAATTGCATCATACATTCTTGATACATATAAAGGTGTTCTGGGTAGTTACACGGTTAATTAACAATGCTTTGCTTCAAAAATCGTGTTGAGTCTGTGGTTTATAAGATTGAACCAATTACTGCTCTTGAAATGGAATGTGAATTAGATTTTCTCGAGAAAAATGGACGAGAGCAGACTGTCTTCCTTGATATGACCAGATGCAAATCTACACAGTCAGATTGTCAAAATTATGCGTCTTCAACAATGCTGAGGATCTACCTACTGACTACATTAAGATCCTGGAAAAATCCCATGGCAAATTATATTCTCGAAAGTCGCATATTCATGAAAATGTAACTTTGCAAAATATCCAATATCCAAATATGTAGGCCTAATACAAAATAGCATGTCCACAATGTGTCCAACAGTTACACGCGCGATCCTGTAGCTGTATGTATAGCTGAAAAGTTCTAGTTGTGAAAGAGTTGTACCAAGTCGATGTTTTTCATGACGTTGTTTATCCACATCCTTATCTACAATGTATGTTCATTCCGCTTAGCGTTAGCTACAGAAATTTGCCGGCCGAATGAATCCTCAATTGGAAACCAAAACTTTGAAACAATGAAACTGTCCAAACGTTCTACGTTTATCAAGAGACGGAGACCTTGGCTGTTTACCGAGAAGGTCTCAAACACTTGTTCGCTTTACCGATTTTTTTGTAGGATTTGATCCCGGCATAGGTCAAGATAGAAGCTGTCCCTTGGATTTTAAACCCGAGTCGAAGGGCTGGTGTGAAATAGCTCAGATTATCTGTAACACATCTAAAACGCAATCTTAACATCTTTTGGGCATAATTGTAGCCTACTCTAAGAATGTGAAAAAAACATCATGTTGTTTAGAGTGGAGAACAAATTGTGACCTCGCGTCCCAAAGAATACAATAATATGCACGGACAGCTGGATATCGACGCAAAGAATGCTACTGTGGAAAAATTAATCACTCGCCTCAATTCTGGCGGCGTGGCCAATAAGGACAGGAAAAGGAAGTAAAACTCCAATTTATTTCAGATGGGAAACCTAGTCGATCGGATGGATTAAATTACATATAGGATGTAGGTATATTCTGTCCAGGGCCAGATGAGCGAAGACTTTCTCTTATGAGGACTTTCAGAAGGACCCAAGCTTACACTAAGGCTCGGCCTGTGTCGATATGGGAACAGCCTTCACTCGGCTAAAGCATCTCTTGAGTGAGCCATGTCCTCCAGTTGGCTTAGCCCAACCGTTGTCCAATGTTTGACCTCTGGCTTACTGGAGTAAGACCTGTCAGTAAGAAAACAATGCGTTCAATATGGCAGGCAAGTGTTAATCATGTTGGTAAGTCGGCTAGCTAGGGAACTAAACACAGCCGTACAATCAATTTATTTTCCAACTAGGTCAGCCAGCTTGGCTTATCAAAGGCAACCCACTAAACGCCACGCTAGACGAACGAGCCGAAGTAGCTGCAGTTATAGAGAGGATCACATGACATTGACTCGACCAAAGGCAGCTAAAATAGATCGTGTATACACGACCAATCCCGTGAAGACTGTCGAAAACCAATCGCTCAGCAGCAGACGATAGCTGGCTGAAACCCAATGTACTGTATAGTAAAGGCAACTCTATTGTGTTGGCTATGTTGAATCAAAGAAATGGAGATGACATTTAATAACGTATTTGTAAGTGTTTAACCTATTTAAACGATTAAAGTACTTTTGTTGAAATTGCCGTTACTAACTATCGGACATGTATGTTTTTTTTTTAGAAGAAATAAGGTTTCTTTCCTCGTCCTTGTTGTGTATGAGGTCGATTGTGGCTTAGCAATGGCGGCTTCCTTGTTCGTTTGTTAGGCCGTACTTGCACGAGTAATGACACTGTGAAGAAATGAAATTTACTCTTTGTCAGTTTGTGCCATTCATCATTTGGAATTTATTGGCTTTCACGATAATATGCAGTTATTAGATGTTTTAAGTGATTATCTTATCTTGGGCTAGGCCTATGTATTATAGTAGACAGTTGGTAACTTATAGCACGTGCTGCATGTACCGTATTCTCTTTGAAAAATTCCTACAAGGCACCGCTACATGAAAAATGTATTTGGGTACATCAATATATATTTATGAATAGCCGGTCTAATGGTTATACATTTTAAGCTATTACTATTAATTATACTGCATTAGTTGGAGCATAGCAGCATTGGCATAGCCTTACTTTCCCCAAAAAATTTTATTGACGCTGACTTACATCATCACCAAATAACCTGTTTGAATATTTTACTTACCCCCCCTGAAAAATCAATAGCTACTTGCCTGATGGCTCCATTGATGGGAAAATTAATAATTATTGAGAATTCCATCAGATTTCAGAAAATATGAATTTGGGTAAGATTCATCAAATAGGCCTATCCATGGAGTTACATCCCTTGTTTACTGAAAATACTTCCACATTTGCTTTTGAACACAATTGGGGTCAAAGTTTTTTATAATAAATTTTTTAAAATTTTGTCTGGAGTATTGTTTCCACAAGATCTAGTTCGAAGTAGTAGAAGTGACTTGTTAACATAAGTACGTAGGTGTATCTTGCTTGGCAACCACTTGCTGTCATGAGTTTTATAATATCTTGTGTTTAGCTTTGTTTTCGCAAGATCTTGGACGATTGCACAAAAATATTAAAGAATGACAGCGATGAAATATGCCCATTTATATTACAGTAAATTCATGAAGAACGGTTTTCAGTTGTGGTGTAAATGAAAAGAGTTCTCAGCACGGTTATCTGTGGAACTCTTCTTAAAGAAGTTAAAATTGAATTAAATTGTCAGGGTAGTTTGGAATATATTAAAAAAAGATGTAATACTTTTTATGGAAGTGGCTTAAGTCACTCTTTTTTGAAGTGCTCCAAGTTGATTTAATTTAATTTATGCACAATGTTCAAAGGGGTCAATTAAAATCATCTGTAAGTTTTAAAAAGCATTTTGTCTGCAAAGAGGAAAGAATTGGTGTTTGTTATTGTTACAGATGCTTTAAAATATATCATTCATTTTGCTTCAGCTTTAATTTTCGTTCAAGGGAAGAGTAAAAATCAATGATAAGAATATACTTCAATGTTTAAACTATCACTGATTACTTAGTGTTCTGGTGTTCTTTATCATACATTTGTAATACATTGCGAAAATAACATTGTGAGTAGATTTGCATAATTTTAGGAACTGTAATAATTTTAGGAACTGTAATAATTTTAGGAACTGTAATAATTAATATTTAGGAATTGTAATAATTTTAGGAACTGTAATAATTTTAGGAACTGTAATAATTTTAAAAATTGAAATCTGAAAGAAATCATGTTTCAAGTCTGATACTTATTGGTTAAATTGAATCATCTTGTGCAGTTGATATTTATACCACTAAATCCATTTTTTGGACAAGGTTTTCATAAAGACGACTTTCACAGCCTTAATGATATGATACAAAAACTCCTGCATGTGCTTTTCAAATGGTTTTTATTGAATGTCAGTTGTTGGTGAAAAAGTCATCATGTTCTCATATCCACTGAACTGACTTTTGCTTTGTTCAGAAGATTGAAAATCAATACCTTCAATGCATGTTGTTTGATGTGAATTTTGTTTTAAATAGAAATTGTAGCTCAGTCACTCAGTGTTTTAAGCTAAGATTCCATATACGCGTCCTGTGGGTGTGTCATGCGGACATAAATGGCCCTTGTGGTTCCGTCATGCGTCAAATATGATTCCATATGTATGCGTTATCTTTCTTTTGACGCACAGACTTCTTGAAAGATGAATGCTTTGGTGCATAAAAAACACAGTGAATCCCCACAAAATACGTCACATTTGGGAGATCTCGGCGTCAGAATACGTAAAAAATCGCTACACCTGGCGATTTTTTTTTTGACGCATGATGGAGACCATTTGACGGATACTGCTTCCCGCATATATGGAATCATACCCTCTTAAACCAACTATTTCGATTTTTAACGCATGACGGATCCACATGACGCGTATATGGAATCTTAGCTTTAGTCTCACACAGGTTTTGGTAACTGGTCCTCCTGTGTTCTACTATTGGGATGAAATGTGATAATCTTTCTTAAGTTGCAATAGACAAGGTATTGTGTCTGGAAGTGCTGGGTATTGTCAATCATGCCAAGATACGATACTATCGTGATACAAGAGTCACGATATGATATATATCACAATATGGGGTAATGGGATAAAAATTAACATTTTATCTTCAAAGTTTCTATATATATTAATTCGTATCTTTATAACTGTGATATTTGGTAATGTAGTTGATAAAAGTGGTTAGCGTTCTTTGTCTTATAAAAAGTTTAAAACAATTTCAGTGAAAAAATTGTTACCTCATGAACCAACTTGTCAAAAGGTGGTTCTATGGACTAAATAGTAAACAGAATTCTTAGAATGGAAAATGTTTTTGCTGAAATTCCCATATTTTATTAACATGTCTTTAGTGAAAAAGGCGGCTGTATAACTGACTACAAAATTTAGATGATTTGACTCTGATATATAAGTCACTTTTAAGTTTCGTTCACTTTAAGGTTACCAGTAAGGAAGGTTTGGCTGTCAGATTTGTAGTCTGCATTATTTCATATTTTTATCCATGAATATTTAATGCAATATTTATGAATATAACCAACATCTACTTTCAGACTACTTTCACGTTTTAGATTATTAAGGACAGGTTTGATTAGTTATGGTTTGACCTAGGTTACAGATTATACTAAAAAGATACCTAATTTCATTATTAACTGACACAAGACCTAATTATATATGCTAATAATATAATATAAGTTAGCATGAATTCATTTTCCCAGACTCTTCTGTTGACAACCATATATAATGTGTATAATAAAAATTAAATAAAATAGAGATTTACTGCCTTCTTTTCTGCATCTGATTGAAATGAAATGAATGGAGTTTTACGTCCTACTTTTCTGCACCATGTGGGGTAAAGAAGATATGCAAGGCCATTCAGGGTGCAATGAGGGAAATTTTGCCAGGACAGCATTAGCCTTGTCTTTTTTTTGGATTTCCAACTTTCGAGGGATCTGTAATGTGCACAGCCTGTAGCATGTCAGCCCCTCTTACCTACATCACGGGGAAACCAGGTTGGAAAATCTGAAGGTATTATCTCGACCTATGCCAGTATTGAACCCAGGACATTCAGGTTAGCTAGGAAGTGTCTAACTCACTGAGCCACCACGGCTCCCTGAACCTGATTGAAGACCTGATTGAAGACCTGATTGAACAATCTTGAAAATTCAGCAAAATTAGATTGTAAATGCAAATTTGAAAGATGGATGAGTTCAACTTGAAAGCTTTTATAACAGTTGGTATACAAGATTACAAAATCTAAGAGATACGATTTCACCATCTTCACAATTTTTTGATGGTATTTGGAGCAAAGGGACTGGCATTTCCATCCAAAAATCCAAAATGGCATTTTATATTAAATGGTGCCAATAAACAGACTGACTAGGTGCTACTGTGAATAGAGGCTGCTATTTTCTCAAATATAGTCCATGTGGTTGACCTACTTACAACTGTTCACAGACAAGTTCTGCTACACAAAGTTGAACTTATTTGAATTACAGTGACAAGTCTCTAGAGTAGAGTTTATGAGACATAACATTATATGTCAGTTCGACCTTACTATTCTTTCTGACAACCAGATATTATTTGGAATGGACAATCTGTAGGCAGTAGGCTACTATTCCTATAAAATATCTTAATCTTTTCAGAACTGTAAAAGCTTTGTAACTGATTTGAATAGGATTAAAGGGATAATGTAATCTAGATTTACGTGTTTTGTGCTGAGCTCACAGTCAATAACAGTTTTTAGAAAAAAATTCTATAAAGAGAATTGCAGCAAACTATGAAAATTTCTCAAAAAGTTTTAAGTTCATGTTCTACAAACAAAAACTCCTTTTTACTGAAAATCTTGTTGGTATTTATCAAAATTAATACTGTATATTCTACGTTTAAAGGGACAGATGCAGCATTTTTTTTTTTTTCACCAATCATACTCAGAAACTGGAATTTTTTAGCCAAGCCAATCAGTAATAGTGTTCGCAGCTCACCGTCTAAATTTGAGCCTTCAAATCCATGTGTGTCCAGAATTATCTGCGTTTGAATGTTAAAATGAGGATTCGTCAATTTGAGAAACTCTGTGATATATAGAAAAGACAATATAGAAATAGTGAGTAAAATTCCTAGTTCGAAGTATTTTTAAAGAAATTATGTGACTTTCTTACATTTCTAGTACTCCTGAAGACTAAAATCAACCCCCCCAAAATGCCACATCTGTCCCTTTAATGGTATAATAAAAGCACAAGTATTTGATAAATAAAAAATTTGCATTTATGGATAAATATTTGAATATATACATGTATATATATTTATACATATAAATTATATTGATTTTTATCTTTCTATTGTGGTTATAACATCATCATGAGAAATATAATTGATTTCATTATTCACCAGGAACCAGATTTAAACATTGCAAGTAATAAGGAAGAAAATGGAAGACCTATAGAGGAATTATTACTGTGGGGAGGGGGATGGGGAGGAATTGTCAGACAGATGAAGCATATTTTTTTGGGTGTGAAAGTTTCACATCATCGCTCCAGCGGTGTGAAGGCTGAAATAAGTTGGGAATCACTGCTTTAGTGCAACATCAGCAATTGGCAGGAGATCTTGGACGAGTTGGAATTTGAATGTCATTAGACAAAAGTTGACAGAGTAACAGCACTTTACATAATAAAAAGTTATTATGAATGTGGGTTAACTTGCTTGGCAATGGCTGCTTTAGATATTGTTAGGCTTGTTTAGAAAGAGAAGTGATAGTGGTGTCTGATGTAGTACAAAAAGTAACCAAACAATGATTTTAAAGCCATTTTTCAAAGGATTAAGCCTTGTAATCATTGACTAAAGAGGATTTAATTGATTTTTGATCAACTCAGAGCAAGGACTATGTGACCAGTTACCACTTCACTTACAGATAGAGATTTACGAGTAGTCTTTAAGTTGGCTAACTACTGGTGACTTCATACACATTTTAAAGGTAGACTGGACGAAAGTATTTGCTTTTTAGCTCATCTAGTTCAACCAAACTGTCTGACGTCTTCGGTTAAAATTTGTTCAATTGTAAGGAAGTCAGACCTAGGATTTTGATTCTAACAAGCCCTTAGATGTCATGTTTGTCTTTTTCCTATTTTACAATTTTCCTTGCCCTGGTTATTGAAATATGGGAATAGCTCCTTTAGTCATCAGCTGATTATCTGCTAATCAAATTAAATTTGGCATAATATACAATTTAAGTCGATTCGCAGATTGGATAGTTAAAGAGGTTTGGTTAAATTTTAACCCTGACTGTCTTCTGTTAATTTTCTTTGTTTTATCTTTTCAGAAGAAGGATGATGAAATAAATGGTAAATAGATTAGAAAGGTCCTCAAAATGGAATTGAACAGGACTGAAGAGAATGTTCCTGGTAATTCCACCAATTGTACAGGAGAAGAAGCAGTTTCAGTTACAGAAGCAGCTTGCGGTCAAAGTTGTCCCTTTGAACCAACAAACTCTGACTTGAAAAGTAAAGACTCAGAAGAAAATGCAAAAACTAATGGAGATTGTAAAGAGAAACAAGTTGAATCTTCACAATCTTTTCTAAAAAAATGTGGGAAGTGTTCTTTTGAGACATCAGACCAAGTCTCATTAGATAATCATGTGTGCCAAAGTCGATCCATACCAGAGAATGCAACTCAAAAAGAGATTAAGATTACCTGTGATAATGACACTTTTGTGTGTGGAGAATGCGGTTTCTCAGCTCAAGGACCAGGATTTGAGGAACACCTGATGTGTCATTTGTTGCTGAAGCCATATCAATGTATATACTGTAAAGAGTCTTTTGTTAACCGTAAAGAGATAGGTAGACATGTGACAGCTGCTCATAGAGGGAAGAAAATGAACTGTGCTTTGAGAGCCATGAAGAAAGCCAAAGCTTACATGGCAGAGACGAGAAAGACTGGTAGTTATACCTTCATGGCCAAAGTATCTGGAAGAGTACCTCTAACTTCTACCAAATCTGATTCAGCTAAGATGTCTGATTCAACAAGTTCCTTAGTTCTAGGTTCCACATCTTCTTCAGATTCCATATCTAAAGCAAATACTAATGATAGTTTTCCAACATTACCAAAAGCATCTGATGATACATCTCAATCTTCTAATTCCAAGGATACTTTGGAAGCACCTGAAGTAGACCTTTCTGTAAAAGAAGATGAGGGAAAAAATGCAAGGAATGGTGAATCCAAAAAATCTGCAGAGAATGCTGTCACAGATGATACAGCACTTAGACCAGAGGCAGTAGAATCAAATAAAGAATCAAATGAATCTATTGATGACGGAAGGACAGAAGATGCTGAGAAATCTAACAAAACTGATATAACTCAGACTGAGAAAACATCTCATGCTGAAGAAATCAAAGATTCATCAACTTTGAATGAGAACATTTCTGATGCTGCAGAAAACAAAGATTTACCATCTGATAATGGGATAATGCCTGATGCAGAAAGAACCAGTGATTCAACACATATCAACAAACCGAATGAAAAAATCACTGAGGCTGAAACTACCAAAGATTCGTCAACTGCTGATGAAGGAAATAATAATATTTCTGGAACTGAAGCTACAAATAATTTGCTGTGTCCTGATGAAAAAAATTCTCTGACCACCACTCTTGATCCTGTTGAATCCAATATTACGCCTACCTGCATGTCCCCAGAACAGACTAATGCAACAGATACACAAACAATGGCTAAAGCTGTTGAAAAATCGGGGGAAGGAAAATCTGAAACTACAGAGATCAGTCAATCCAACAAATCTACTCCAATATTAGATGGTACTCCCACAGCATTGGAAGATCATAAAGCAGATAAGAAGGAAACTGAAACAGGCAGTGAAAACGAATCTGATGTTGAGGAAAATCAACCTTCAAACAAAATTAATGAGTCACCTCAAAATGGAGATCCTGCTTCAAAAGAAACTAGTGATATAATCTTAGATAAACCTGACCAATTGGATATCAGTGTATCTGAATCAAGAATGGTTAGCGATGAATCTAGCTCAAAAGATGCAGATACAGAACCAGCTCTAACAAATGTTTCATCTTATCAAGATGCTGGTGA
Organism: Lottia gigantea; assembly: GCF_000327385.1. NCBI lineage: Eukaryota > Metazoa > Mollusca > Gastropoda > Lottiidae > Lottia > Lottia gigantea. The sequence continues at coordinate 4,633,778 of NW_008710370.1, forward strand.
AGAAACACCTCAACCAATGGAACAAGATTCTTGTGAGAGAGATACTGAAAAACCACAGAATGCAGTCAATGATTCTGAAGACATGAACCTGAAGATTGTGGCTTCATTTTCCTTGAATGAATGCCCCACTACCAACGCGCCCTTGAATCAGCCCAGTGAGAATTCTAATGAAGACACGTCAAACCAAATAACTGAACCACCCAAACCACCACCACTTCTCACTATTCAAGAAGTCATGTCAATGATCAAAAAACAAATTAAGAATGAGAACTTTTACGCATGTGGATTTCAATGTGACTTTAGCTGTCTAAACTCATCTGAATTTCGTGAGCATCTTCAAATTGAACATTTTGGTTCCACTACCTACCCTTGTTGCCATTGTGGATGGACTACTCATAATGAAGAGAGTTTACTAAAACATGTAACTGGTCATGCTCACGCTTACAATAAAACTGCACCACTCTACTTCTGTGGTGTTTTGCGTTGCAGATTTGGTACCAATATTGTACCCGAATATATAAACCATATGAATATTCTTCATCCAGATTTATTACAGTTCAACTGCAAAGAATGTGGAGCAGTATTTGAAAACACTACCCAGCTGGTACAACATTTTGAGGACAACTATTTACATGTTGTGAACTGTCCACACTGTTGTTCCAAGGCGCAAAATCGTCATGTTATTCTGAAACATATATCTGAAGCTCACCCTGGAAAACCAAAGATGCTGTCGGTGGGTAAACAAATCATCTGTAAAGATAGGAAGGTTAACAGTTTCTATCAGTTGAGAGGTCTGATATCCAACATGAGAAGATCCAGAAGTTCCATAACTAATCTGGAACATATCTTGAATCTTGAAGTACCCACACTTTTCAAAGCCTCTGAAAGTGACAAGTCAAATAGTGGATCACCATCTCAATCCCTTGATGAAACTCAAAACAATGAGTCAAATGATGAAGAAGATGACAATACTGAAGATGTTGTAGTGAAATCAGAAGCTACAGACAATCACCCAAGCCCAGCCAGTTCAGCAGATACATCTGATCACATTAGACTAGCTGAGAACTTGAAATGCAACTACTGTACATTTGTAGCTAAGGACAACACAAGACTTTCAAGACATCAGACTTGCCATACGGGTAGTGGAGACGGAAGACAACAAGCCAAGAAACAAAGATTCAAATGTCCATATTGTCCACAATGTTTTGAAAATTTGACCAAGTTTAGCCTCCATGTTTCATGTCATCCAGGGCTGATCAAATATACCCTCCTGACGTGTAAACAGTGTGACTTCAACTCTAATCAGAAACACAACATGCTGCGGCACATTGAAACCAGATGTGGCCGTAATTTTGTTGGATGTTCTGAGGACCTGTATACTGAGGATGAAAGGGTGATTGAGAGTAAAGTTTTGGAGTGTGACAATTGTGGTTATCAAACAAGACACAAAATTCATCTAAAGACCCATTATGAATCAGAACATAACATTTCATACAATCCCGCAAAGAGGTTAGCATCAGACAAAAATGAAGAAGTGACGGAGCTCAATACAGAAGAAATGTCAGTTTTAAGGACTCCCCCTGCAGCTTCATCAAGAGAAAATCTCCAAAAGAAGTTTATGTGCCCAGTATGCTTTTATCTTCTTCCAAAGGGAGCTGATCTAAAGAAACACATTCGCAAACACCCTGAACTGGGAAAAGTGTCACTGATACTTTTTAGATGTCGCTACTGTAGTTGTGCCTCTACTGCCAAACATGTTATAGCTGGACATATCAAAGACAAACATCCTGGAAGAGATGTGGCATTGGTGAAAAAAATTATTTCAGTTGACACTAGAGAACAAGATAACTCATTCTCAGAAACTCAAGTTTCAGAAACACCGGTATCTATCCCAGAAAGTGAAGTTTCTGTGATGTTGGAAGGTGCTGGGCGCATTCCAACTCCCTCCATCTCTAAGATTATTGAAGATGCACTAGAGGTGAATGAAACTTACTATCATGTTTTTATTGTACCAGAGTATGAGAAAGGCAATTTCCATTCCCCAGTCAGCTGTCCTTGTTGTGAGTTCCTTTCATATGCTGCATCGCCATTTATTCAACATCTCAAAACAGAACATCCAAAAGTCTGCATTATTGGAAAACAAGGTAAAGGAGTGCAGAAATATTACAAGCTTGGTAATACAGTGCCATTTGGTTTGCTAACTCTCCTTCATTCAGCAGCAGGCCTTAAACAAGAAGTAGTGGTACTTTCCCACAAAGATGTCTTTGGTGTATCTGCTCAATGTCCTAAATGTGTCTTCTCCACATACTTCAAGCAAAATTTGGCTCTTCATATTAGAGATCACCATAGAGAACTGAGCATATTGGAGTCTCAGAAAGAAGATTTCTCTTCATCGGAAAAGTTATCTTCGGATTCTCTCCCACCATTACCACCAATGCCTACAAAAGCTGAACAAACTTTAGCCAAATTACAAGCATTAAGAAAACAAGATCCTATTATAGTTGGAAGTGGTATTTTGGATGATAAACTAAAAGGACTGTATGAAAATTTAGGATTTGTGAGTCGATGTGCCATTTGTGGAACTGAAAGACCCAAGAGATACCACATGCATGTCCATGTTCTAAGACATTTGAATGTTTCTTTGTGGAAATGCCAATACTGTGATTACAAAGGACTTGAACGATACAAAATGTGCAAACATATAAAAGATCAACATCCTCAGAAGAAAATGGCTATCAAATATTTACCAGTTGACATTGAAGAGACCATTACGGAATATTTAAATGAACGCTCTGCCGCAGCTGCTGCAGGAAATGAAGTTCCAGGACCTAAAGTTAATCCTGGTGCCAAGTATTCCATGGATGCAGCTTTTAGTCCTCTTGGTAATGATGATCTGGATGAACATTTGAAAGAGTTGTATAGAGAAGATGGTGAAATATTCTATTGTATTCTTTGCAGTTTTACTGTCAGAAGAAAGTTTGCAATACATCGTCATCTGGTATCATCACATTTGGCCATCGCTTTAGTCGGATGTGGCTACTGTGGTTTTAGGGGTATTGATCGAAAGAGCATCATTGATCATTCCCATGAACAACACAACCAATCTACTCTTAATGTGATTCTACTTCCAAATGATCTTAAGAAAACTGTTTCAGATTGTTTAAGGTCTAGTGGGCTGAAAGGGGAAGAGAGCACTCCAATAGCTGAACCTACTGTCCAATTCCAAGAAGAACTTCCCAAACCAAAGCAGAAGGCCAGAAAAAGTTTTCCAACACCTAAACCAGCAACTATACAATTGTCGCAGCTACCACCTCTCCCTGATTTAGACAGCAGCTCAACTGAATCTAGTGAGACCAAGAAGTATGTCATGGGTACAGAAGCACTGGATGTCAAATTGAAAGTTCTGTTCACTGTTCAGGGAGGAATTTTTGTATGTAATATTTGTGAAACTAATTTCCCAAGACGATATGCAGTACACAGACATTTACTCATGAGCCATTTGAAAGTTGGATTGATGCAGTGTCCACTTTGTCCATTTACTGGTGTAGAAAGATACTTGGTTATGAATCATCTCAAGGACTATCATAAATTGGTGGACCAGATTCCTGTCCCAAGTGTAGTTGATATGGATGCCAAGATTTCCGAGTTTCTTAGCCAAGAATTAAGTCAAAACAGGAATCATTTTATACCTCGAAAGAAGCCCAATTATAACAAGAATTCTGACAGTGCCTCATCTGGCTCCAGACCAATGGTTGTGGCTATGTTTAATAAAAGGAAGTCTTCAGTAACAAAGGAAGATGAAGATTCTGAATCAGAAGATCCTAAGTCAAAGAAAATAAAACAGGAGGTTATGGATGAGGAGATTGATGGTAGTTATACCAATTCACCAAATTCTCAAGAAGATGAAAGCGATGAAGTAAAACCAGAAGCTCACTGGGAGGGTAATAATGAGAATATATCTGTGCGGCAAGCAAGATCCATGATTGATGTTGGCACAGCAATTAATGTCCTTAATTTGTGTCAAGGTTCTGTTAAGAAATTTGGATGTGAGAGATGTTCATTTACATCTGTTCATCGATCTAATGTTCAGAGACATGTGTTCAGAGTTCATGAAAAGTATCGTTATAAGATCTGTAAATTATGTGGATACCGAACATTGAGTAATGTGCTAATAAGACAACACATACAAGACAAACATACTGATGCCACTGATGGTGATATAGAATATGAAAAACTGGTGTCTGACAAAACATCTGAGGACAACTCAACAGATCTGTCAGGAAAACAGATCATTCAACAAGGTCTTTATGCTTGTGCTTATTGTGACTTTGAAACAAATACCTCTGGTCATATTGTCAAGCATATGGAACATGAACATCCCAAAACAGCCATTGAAGAAGCCAGTAATTCTACGATACCAGTTTTAAAAATTCCTTCTTTTCCACCTGCCAAATCTGAAAGTGCTAAAAAGAAGACGATGTCCTGCAGCTTCTGTGATTTTGAATGTAGCATTTTCAGACTTTTGAAAAGTCATGTTGCATTGGTTCATAAAGATCAACCAAAAGCAGAAGAAAGTTTGATGCCAAGACCTTCATGGAAATATGCTTGTGTGGAATGTCATTTGAAAATGGATGCTGGCACTAAAATGAAATGTCACATTGGGCGTCATTTTAATTACAAGCCTTATGTTTGTGAAACATGTTCAGCAGATTTTGCTTCGCCAGATGAAATGAGAAAACACATCAGAAGATATTTACATTCTGAGAAAATAAACTATGTCAAAGATGATGCCCAAGAAGAACGGTTAGAAGCTCTGTTGGAAGAGTCCAAAAGATATGCTCTTGACATTCAGGAAGGAAAGTGCCCAAACCTGAATCCACACAGAGTAGGCCAAAGAATTGCCAAAACAAAAACTCAAATTATGACCAGAGTTATATCACCTGAAGAATTGCCAGCTCCAAAAGTGACTCAAAAGAGGAAGCTCCCTCCTCCACCAGTGAAAACTGAAGATCCTGTCAAGCAAATGAGGGTTACAGGAGGGTTTGGATGTTCCAAATGTGACTTTACCTCCCAGAGTATCAATGATGTCTCAACCCACCACATGAGAGCTCATAGAAACAAGATTTTCTTATGGAGGGATTTGGTCATGGGGTATCTGTGTGATGTCAATGGAAAAGTGGTTGAGTGTCAAGGACCTCCTCCAAAAAAGAAAGCTGCATCCTTCAAGACCACTAACACTAGCAAGGGTACAGTACACACTTGTTCCAAGTGTGGTTTTAATACAGGTCATCTTCAAGGAATAGTTGGACATGTTAAAGCCCATGGAATTAGAGATTATTTATGTGCTTACTGCTCTAACAGATATTTTAAGAGGTAAGTTTTCTCTTTTAAATATTAACAGTCCAAAATATCAGCAAGGGATTAAAAAATACTACAGCTCTGGTAAAAGTTACCTTTTACCTTTAAGTTATTAGTTTAAGCATATCCTTTTTTTTACCTTGAATATATCATTTTGAATATTCTGAAAATATACAATGTAATGAAGAGGTGTAAAATTTAGACCAGAGTATGATTATCCATCTGATACAATTATTCGACTGCATTTTGTCAATTGGGCATCCCTCCTGGACAGAAATGATTTTATAATTTTGGTATATTAACTATATAAGTGCGTTCTCATTGAAAGGTTTGTTTAGTGAAATCAGATGTGTTGTTTTTAGGGCAATGCTGAATAGACATCAGAAGAGTCTTCATAAAGGCAAAAGATTGTGGATAATTCATCAGACCAGTGATGATGTGGAAGAAAGTCACTCTACAGCTAGTGTTGATGATCTTAATACTGAGCCTTTATCAGGTGAGCGATGATAATGTATGTTTATTTTTATGTTACTCAAGCATGTGTATATTTGCATGGTTCTTCTCATCTATTAGAACATTTTGATGTTGTTCATTCTAGCAGAAGGAGATTTATATTGGTAAGAATTATTTAATTCCCTGAAAGAGAGGGTTCTTCTAAAGGTTACATAGAAATATGTGGTAAAAATCCTTTTGGGAATTGTTTTTCCAGTTCATATTTTATTTTCTGGAAGGCTTATTTTATTAATTGTGCTTAACTTTCAACAATTTCTACATTTTGTCCTATTTTTAAAAATACTTACAGTAGTCTTAGGATGTGTTTGTACCCATTTTGGATGACTGTAGCTCTGGTTGTTAGACACTAGCTTTGTGACCTGAATACGAGTGACGCAAGGCTAAACATAGCTAATGATGCCAAGAATCGAGCAAAAATCAGGTGCTCTGCTCACGGCATTGATGTTTACTTAGTTTCATCCCCTTCTGTTGCAGTTTCCATCTTTGCACATTGCTTAGGATGTCCTGCCTATAGTAGGCCAATATGTGTTATTTGCATACATGTTTTTATTCTATATAATTTCAGATGATAAATCCACTATCAGCACCAATACTAATTATTGTTGTCACCTGTGTGATTATAAGGCAGACAGTCTGTATCAGTATCGTTTACATATACCAACTCACGGAGACTGTCAACATCTTGTACCAGATATGGCTGTTGAATCACCTTTGAAGTGTGGTTATTGTGCTTATATTGCTGTGGATCAGAGAGACTTCAGTGCCCATATAACAATTCATTTGAATGATCGCACTTATAAGTGCTTCTTTTGTGAGTACAGTTCATACCAACGCAAGGATGTGCAATCGCATTTGCTGAGTAGACACTCAGGTGAGGGTGCCTCTGATGAGAACAAGTTCATTGTGTCCTCAAAAGACTTATCACCAGAAACAGCAAAGACCAATGAATCTGGACTGCCTTTGTTGGCCAATTTAGATCCTCGAGTAGTGCTAAACAGAATTGATTTAGATGACATTCCTCATGGGTATAAAAGACTCTCACTGTCATCAGTGGTGGATGTTTCTAGTGCCTTCCAAATTTTGGAATCTGAAATGGGTGCTTTGACTGACAGTGAGCAAAATGAAGATCCAGAAAGAATTCTGGGCTCTGAAAATGCTAGTGAAATTAGTTTGAGTCTTGATAGTTCCTCTCTGGCTGATTCAGAAAGTATTTCAATCAGTGATGCCTATGTCACAAACATTTCTCAAGATGTTCTGGATCAAGTATCTATAACTAACTCCCCAGCAGACAGTGGTGTGCCAAGTTCTTCCAAATCTGATGCTCCATCGGAAGTTGACAATTTTGACTCCATTGACAAAGCCATTGAGCAGTTGAGTAATCAAAGTGAAAAAACAGACAGTTCCAAGACCAGGACCAGAGCTAGAGATTCACGATCTTCTAAGAATTTATTTGACAGCTTTAAGACTTAGCTGTAAATGTTCCCATGTGGAATTGTCCATAGTTTATCTTTACTGGTAAACACTGTTTAAAACAACCGCCAGATAAAGTTGAAATTTAAGTGAGATATATTGATCAAGTCAAATTTAGTTGAAAGCATTTTATATTTCTAGTCAAATAAAATTCGAATGAATGTTATGAACTGCCAGATCAAATAAATGACAAACAGAATATCATTGATCAGTCAAAATCCATGAAAGCTGTGAACAGCCTTATAAATATCAAGTTATTAATAATTCAGTAACAGTATTTTAGATGAATTCAAAGAATTGATTTGCATTAACACGTCTTGTTTGAAATTTAAACTTATAAAGATCGGATGAAATGACCAATTCAGTATTAATATTTGGACTTTGTATTACCACAGTTAAACTGGCTCTTATTTAGATAAGAACAAGATTAGAGCCTTTTTCCCCTTAAATACACTGTTATAAAAGCTGTAATATTGAAATTGGAAAAAATATATATGTTCCAGAAACTTAATCTCTGCAAGATTCTAACAAAGCCCGATTTTTTTAAACCACTGAACTGGTTAAGCTTTGATCCATTTAATGGAATCACTGTTTTTCAAAATTAAAAAAAAAAGAATCAAAATAACCTGTTATTTTCTCAATTTGTCACATTTTTGTGAAATGTGGCTTCTAAATAACAAGGCCTATTCCATATATCTGGTATCACTGCAGCTATTGAGGCAGTATGAGCTTGAGACAGAATATATTAAATGGTATTAACTGGTATTGAAGATATTGGTTGTAAAATCATGTGATTAATATCGGTCCAATAAAATAAGTGGAGAATATATTTTGTTGTGTAAACTGTTGAGAGTTATCTCGAGTGAATGTATCTTTTCTACATTTAATCTGATTATGTGCTTTTGTGTATTTGATTTATGTTAATAACCTAAAAGGTTTTTGAGTAAAATGAATTTTCTGTTCAGAGTGAATTTATTTTTCTTCAGTGTGCATGTTAATCTTAAACATTTTAAGATATATCTTTTTACAAATGATGCAAAAATGCTGCATATTCCAATTACAGTGACCACCAAATGTGTGTGTTGAAAATTGATATCATTTAATTCACCTGAGATGAATTTAAAGTTTCTGAACAATGAAATTGCATAGTAATCAAAATTGTTTTTGTAATAAACTCTCATAAATCTTTTAATAGGAAAATGGCATCTTCAAGGTATTATTAACATTGTAGTATTCCTTGACTTATAGCCATCTTTATTGTATCCCAGAAGTTTGTAAAAGCAGCGATTTGATTGAATCAGAGGTCTGGCAGAAAGTTTTTAAACAATAAGCCATGATGTTGACAGATCTTTCTGTTGAGGACTCCCATTTACGGGTGTACTATCCAATTAAATCACTGCATTCCTTAGCTCAGGAAATGGCTATTACAGTCAAGGTAGAGGACAAAGTTGTTTAAAGGATTGCTTAAACAACATTTCAGCAAAGGAGCTGAATTCAGCTACTAGGATCTCTTTTCTTGGTTGTCATCTCAATTCCTGTTCTGGTACTAAAAAAGGAATGATGGTTTTGGGGCCATTATTAAAAGTTTCCATCATGGTTGTAATCATTTAGATGAGAATAGCAGTAACACTACCTTTTTTTCTCTTTTTTAAAAAGTTTCTTGTCCAGATAATGGGTTTTGGTTCAAGACCTATATAATCTTTTGTTATTATTGTTTTAAGACTGTATTTTGTAAGTTTGGTTTTACTTGTTTTCAGAAAACAATTATTTCCTTATGTTTATATGAAATTGGAAAAAAACGAAATGTTTACCATTCTTTGATTTCTGGGCCAAGGTAACACCATTCTTTGTTTACTAGGCCAAGGTAACACCATTCTTTGTTTGCTGGGCCAAGGAGCCTATTGTTTTGCAGCTCAAGCTAAATTCTACCAATCTTTTACTCTTAGTTCTGGTTCATTGATATCACAAGGAGTCCTCCTAAATTCTGAGGACAGGATTTCAATCGCAAGGAGTAATGCCAATCATAACTGCAATCCAGAAGACAAATTGCCTAATTAGAAAACCAAGAGTATGGTCCATGCTCAGAAAGCATTTGACCTTCTTCTGACAAAAACACCAAAGATAATTGCATCTCACAAAGTTCTACTGATGGATAAAATTCCAAACCAATTTATTTTGAGATATAACTAGTCAGAAATATAATAAAAAAAATTAAGATTTAAGTAGATTGAGAGCTTGCAACTTTCCAAGAACACATATAAAATGATAGTAAGATTGTCCTAGGTTTCACATGGCACTTTTCTGAAGCAACTTGCTACTGATACCAAGGCTTATAATGTGGCAATTTTTAACAGAGTTGTCTAAGGAAAAATATTTTGGATGCATCTTCATTATTCTAATATGTAAGTATTCATATGTTTTGAAAGAGATAGAAAGTTCAATTGAACAATTTTTGGCTCTAAAGTTTTTACATACAATATTTCCCCCCCCCAGTAATATTACCAGAAACATGGTTTGAATGTATTGTTAACACTCTTAACAAATCACTAAAGAATGGCTTTATTTTAATACGTTTCAAAAAGGAAAAAAAAATTCTGATCAATTCTGGTCACAGAATCATATAAGCTTAATCAATATCTGCCATATGAATAAATAAAGTATAAATGCTGAGGTATAAATGTGTAGATATAATGCCTAAAATTGCATGATGCAAACACCTAAAAATCGTATAGGCCCTCCTCAATATGGATTGGCCAAGCTAACTGTGGTAGTTTATTACAATTTTCAATTAATTAAGTACATTTGAGATGAAGAGATCGAGTAGATGAGATCTTTTCAATACCCAGAAATAGGCCTAATGATATATCAAAAGTTAAAAATGCTTTAGTAAATTGATCTGGCTGCCAACTCATTTTCCCTTTCTTCTTATGAGAAATAGGGGACCTGAATAATTTGTTGATTGACTATTAATAGTCTCAGGTATGCCCAGCTATAGAAGGGCTCTGGTTGAGATCGATATTAAGGATCCATATTAACAGTTTTTTTTGCTTTCGAAACCAGGAATCGAGTATCATTCAAAGAAATAATTATGGCACTAATTGATGCTTGTGGTCATGTATGCTTATGTTGTCATCTAAAATAAACCATTTCAATTCATTGAAATTGGGAACCATGGGTCGAGTAACACTCATAGTCAATCAAGTAGCACTTATCGATGCACCTGTGGTCGAAATCTTTAATCGATCAGTTTCCGGTACCGAGACTGTTTTAGGGGAGGTAAATCTAATTTCCGCCATTGACTATGATCAGAAGTAAATTGATATTTTCAGATATCGTATTAAGTTATTAAGAGCCAATGAAATTTATTATATACCAACATCGGAATAAGCAGGTGGCGTGTGATATTCTACGGAACTTTGATGAATAGTTTCCCCTCCTCTCAAGAATTCGCAGTAAGCTATGGGTTTCTGTTGATCCTCCCAAACGCATATTTCAAGAAGATCTCCTTCAGCGCTTTCACCAAGAAACGACATTTCCACTCTTTTCACACCCGCTTTAAAATGATTTTCTGATATTATTTTCAAGAAATTAGATGAACTAGCATGATGAATTGCGTCTACAGCAAATCTGGGATATGAGGCGGACGTTGTGTGGTTATAGTTATCAGTATCACTCCATGCAACAAACAGTTTACACAGGTGAACAGATTCCGGCTTGGTCAGTTTGGGAATGATTAAAGCGGTATTCCCTACAGTACTTGACGAATATTTCTGCTTCCACCAATCTGGGACGGGTGTGGGCTTCCGGGTAGCTTTGTCTACTAACACCACTTGGTTACAGTTTCTCATCAACGTCATACCATTTGATGGTAACGACACCTCTGCTACTGAGTTTAGTGAGGTTTTACCAATGAATCCCAGACTAAGTTTGACATCCAAAGGAATTTTATCAATGAGAGGGTCGTACATTGTACTCTCAATCTCCATCACGACGCTTACCATAAACGTAAAATGATCGGCAGTCATTTTTGCATAATCCAGAAAAGTGGCACCTGATTGATCCATCGGTTTATGGTAGGCGTAAGCACGGGCTGTCATTGGCAACATTAGTAAACTAGATATAGAAGGATTGCCTGAAAGATACAAGAAATAATCTGTATAATAACCCCCAGTCGTGATATCTCGGCGTTTCAGTTGTATTCACCATTTCAACCCTAGGAATCGTCGAAGATGCAACACCCATTTATAAATCAACAAGAACTTAGTCAATCTGAAATACCTTTCACAAATATTTTCATTATCCACATTATTACACTTACAGCATTGCAGTTAATTCTCATTGCTGTATGTATGCATCATACAAATGTTTGGATAGATACAAAGGAACAGAAGCTTCTTCCAAGGCAAGTTCTACATTTGCATCGATCAAAGCTTCATTGTAAATTCATTTCCATGTAAATTTTCAGATGCTATCAAATAAGTACTTCTCAAAGTCGTAATCGATAGCTTTAGTTGTTTTTTCATTAATTATTGATTAAGTTTTACATTTTAATGCAGTACAATGCTTCAATATTGTGTGAGATGAGTATCTGCTCTATGATGCCTTCTTTCGTGGCGCAGGCCCTCAGGACCTTACTCCGCACTTACTATCTCGTTTATAAGCTTCATATGACAATCCTGGGTGATGTACGACGACCTGTGTTTTATCATGGTTATAATCTAGTTTAAATTTGGCTGACTGTAATATGTGCATCCATCCTCGTCTGAAACAATAAGTAATGCCATTAGTTTCTGAACGAAATCTTGTTAGGAAGTGAAGATAAAGTAGTGTCTGAAAGTGTTTGGACTGTTTGCATGTTAAACCCAATTAAATTCATGACTGATTTGAATGATTTCCAACGCAGCTGTGATACTATTTTCCATTCTAGAACAATTTACAGTGATCTTCAAACACGGGTGTCGATGAAATATAAATAAAGCATTTCATCTTTCTAAATGTTTACTGGCTTAAAAATCCTACTGTTTTATAGCCTCAATTAATTGGGTATGGTTTGGCTAAAGGCGATAAACGTTAAAAATTCTAAGCTTACATTATGTACGAGTATGACAGTTTATGGCGTCGAATACTCATTACTTTCAACATAGTGATACACAAAATGAGATTTTGTATGAAGAAAATCAGCTTACCTTTCAGGATAGGCACTTTGAGGTGAATCTCCTGCTCCATGTGAGTTGGCCATAGACATCGTGGTTGTTGTGGAGAACAAAAATATATGCTTGAGGTTCGACTGTCTTTTTTGTAAGAGGTAATAAGGTTTTATATAATGACGACCAGTTTTAATAAAAGTGTTCATTTAGATCGAGAGATTCTACACAGTGAATGATGTTTTCAACGGGTAACAGGTCATTCTCTACTGGTTGATCTGAAATGAATAAATTCACAATATTATTAATCAAAAAAGGTAGGAAATGAAACGAAGTTTTACGTCTTACTCTTGGAATTTAGAACTACGATAATTATAATAGAACATGATCCTACATCAAGAATTTGGAAAACCCGAAAAATGGTTTAGACATATTTTACCAAGTTGATGAATTAAACTTGGCCTGTCAACAACCATCTACCAAAGCCGCCGGGTGGGGTAGCGCTCGCAAGTACTTATATTGACTGCAAACAGACAAGACCATCATTCAAATCAATGTCTATACCTCTCGTGTATTGCCAGTATCAGACTCTATAGTTCCAAATAAAAAATCTAATCTATTATTTAGCTCCTCTGTTGTATTTTCTACTATATCTATTATATAATATTTCCAATATAATTTATAAAGTATCGACCATTATTCTAACCAGAATCTTTATTACAGTATATATTTCTACATGTATAGACTGTCTGCATCATATAATAAAATGGTGCTTTGTCATGATGATTGAATACACATGTGGTTACTTTATTAAACGACGAAGATTTTTCCCACTTTACCCGGCCAGTAATATAAGTCATATGGAAATTAAAAAAGCTAAAGAGGCTTGGATAAAAAGGTATGATCGTTTTGATGAGCCATAAATTATAGTTGACATCTATCCTCGAGGCCTTAGGTGCCAATCGACATCTCTCTATCAAGATCGTAGGAGTCAATCGACATCATTCTACCAATATCGTAGGAGTCAATCGTCATACTGTTTAACTCTCCAGGCCAACGATAGCTTGAAATATATTGGTTTCCTCCAAGATATACCAAATACAAAATGAATTTCTGGTTCAATTGATTAACAGACAGTAATGTACGGTGGATAGCCCATTTTCAGATGAATATTCAGTACCGGTATTTCTATAACAGTAAATTTGTTCTTCGTGTTAAAATATAATAGTGTAACTGAAAACTGAACAAACTCCAATGTAAACATTTAATAATGGTTTAATTCTTTGAATAAATAACAGTAAGAATAAGAAACAACTTCGAGTCTTCCAGAAAGTAAAACTCATTTGGATATATGATTTGGACCAAAATAATACAACTATCAATAAATGCAAGAGATTTGGATCTTGATAAATCCGTTTCAATCTATACCTAATTCAAGCTATACATGGACAGCTTATTTCAGATCAGATGTTAAGGTTTGATTCCTATGGTGTAAACGCTAATCGGAAAGTTCTTAATTTTTTTAATATCATTTATAAGCCTGTAAATAATCCCACATTTCATTAATCCGGCAATGTATTATATCTTCTTCAACAGCGTGTAAAAAATAAATAATACCATAGATATTGATTATTTCTCAAGTAATTCTATGTTATGATGCAGACGTAATATCCACCAAGCAGTCTGTAGCGTGTATTTTATAAATACTTCATGAGTTGTTTTCATCGTGTGATTATACAGATGCTCATTTAAATATAAATATCATCCATCTTATATTCTTTCTCCAGATATAGTTGGTCTACTATCTTCGTATACTTTCGTTGGTTTAATATTTTTTTACTAGTCAAATAGTACATAGGAATAATATAAGTTTCCAAATGGAAATGATAGTCTTGGATGAGTTATGATGAACATAACCACGCAAGATGATCGAACCTTATACTACTTTAGCTTTTACAGGGCCATTTTCAGCAAGAATTTCGGATATTATCTTTCGAATTTCTCAATGGAAAGTGTGTTGATATCAAATGTAAACATATTCCCCACATAAATGCATTTTAAGGTATTGCTGGTCTGAAGATTCAATTCGATTTACTGACAAAGCTGTTTGTTAGTTAACAGTTATTCATCCTGTAGGTTGCGGATTGGTAGAAGTTAACTCTATTTGGAAGTCAGTAGGCAATATTTCTGTTGAATCTCTTCCTAAATATCGTAATACAAGATATCTATAGATCTATTGTACACATTGACAATTTTCACGGTTTGCCTTAACACGTTCTAATCTTCTTGACCTATATTATCTACATTATAGTATAACACTAAGAACGTAGAGCTTTTCAAATCGATGCCACATAAACAAAAAAAAAAAGAATGATGGCTGCAGCTTACAGCAATCCGTAGTAAAATGAAAATTTGACGTCTGGTTTAAATGCAATTTGGGAAAATACGAATTGATATCAAAAACTCATATGGCTACTTTAGTACAGCAAAATAAACTTTAACTTACAAACAGATGTCGTCAACAATCCAATACATCACTAATCATTTAGTCCATGATCGCTGAATTTCGTCAATTTAATCCGAATAGGCCTCACTGAATGGTGCATTTAATAAAGTGAATGAGATTAAGACTAGATGCATTCACTCAATTCTTTGTTTGAATCTATAGCATCAACACGCCATATCGAACATCAGTTCAGGACATCTGTGGTTCCGCATTTATAACAGTTACATGTGTGATTATTGTGTAGGTAGGGCTATATGATTCTGTACATATTCGTTTTAAAGTGATTCAAAACAGATTTTAAAATTTAATATGTATCCAGATCAGGAGGCAATTTGTGTAGCCTTACTTGAAACATGTTTCCCATTCTGATTTCCAGTCTCTCGTTCATATAACTTAGCCTAGGCTACTTGTTAACCCTAAATCAAGAAAGGCTTTAGTGATTCTCGCATGCAGTTAATGCTGATGAAGTCAAAATATCCTTTCAAAGCATTAAAACTGTCACGTGGTCTGCAGCTTTTGCAGCATTCTGATTTGGTTTTGACTAGCCTATTCTACTGTAGCAGAAGGCTCAATTCAATCTTCCATGACCATAAAAACAATACAAAACACATTTAATATAGGCTACAAACATTTCCATATGCAGAATTTACTACCTTGTGTCGTTCACAGAAGAGTAGGCTACGTTCTAATTGTAGAAGAACTGGGTGTCAGATTTCAATTCTGAAGAGTGAAACAAAAAATTTATGACGAGGGTATCTTTCTAAAACTGAACTCTGAAGGAAGAACACTTATTGGATTCTTTTTTTTTTACTTTTAGTAGAATATTCCCGTTAGGTTATGATCCTGTTCAGTGAGTTCACCTACTATGCTCCTACGCATTTAGTTTTTTGTTGTTGTCCTAACTCGTGTCGTGACTATGTCAGTGTGTGATGACTGTCGTGGATTGTGTATCCAAAAGACCTGTTACAGGCATGATGAGATTGAGATGAACTCACAGTTATTGATAATGACAATGATGAACATTTGAACTGCTTCAAAGCTTCTTGGCTAAACAGTCTGCTTCGAATTTTTTTAATATAACACTTACCTTTCACTCCTTCAGACTTTCTGTGTACCCAACGTAGAAAAATATCAGACGATATCAATTTTGCGTTAAATGGGAAACAACTCTGATTCTTATTCAATCACGTCTCGATTAATGAGTCGCTCTTAAAAGGATAAGACGGTTTGAAAATATATGCAAGATGTAAATAATTTTTAACCTACTGTTGTTTTTCTGTATGAATATGAGTATTTGTCAACAATGTGGAGGGAACTAGTAGTGATTGTTGAATTACTGACTCAAGTAGATAGGTAAATGAGTGAATCAATGACAATAAATAGTAATTGAGCAAGAGTAAATAAACTTGCGTGATAGTCTGAAGAAAATGAAACTGACTGACAGTGACAGGGGTGGCTGAGTGAGTGCCCAGCAATGCAATGTCATATTTTTTTAGCAAGTGTTCAAGGTTTTCAAAATTTTATTTTTTTATTTTTGTGCACTTACTTGGGCTTCTGGTAGTATTCCTATCTCTTGTCAAACTTTTTTTTTGTCTTTTTAGAATTTGAAGATATAAACAATGGATGAAGACATTTTTGTTATTGATGAAAGTGATGATTCATCTCAAAGTGAACATGAATTTGAAAATATTGATAAACATAAAGGTAGCTCTCAAAAAGACAAATATTTCATCATTATAACATAAATATTAGGATAGCGAAACCAAAGTCAAGCAATATGACAGCCTGTCTTTACTTTCCCTCAATGGGTCCTACATGACAGTTGACCAATTGTTCCTTAGAAACAGGATTTATTTCTTATAGCTAATCTAATCATTAATAATGTTCATAGGTCAACTTCGAAATTTGAACCTTGAAATCTATGTATATCCAGAATTAGCTGCGTTTTGAAAGTTTAAATGATGATTCTTAGACTTTTCTTAAGACTCTGCCATATATATAGAAATGATATATATAAAAAGTAACTTGACTGGTATTTTTCAAGGAATTATGCGATTTTTGCAACATTTCTAGTACTTCTTAAGACTATTTACGAATACGCAAGACCCAAATCACTCCCCTCAAATGGCAAACCATTTCTTTTAATAATGAACAGAATGGTGCCTCACTGGATCAAGGGTTGATACAGACTGACTCATACTCCCTTTCAATTAATCTATATATATGCTTTTGTCAGATGTTGATCACTTATTTATTACTTTTCTTGATTGATTTCACTGTGTATAATGCTCACCCCTTCTAAGGGGTCCATTTTGGGGTAAAAAAAAAACATTATATTCGAAAATATATGACGGTAGTTGATTAAGAAGATTTGGCTGACAACATAACTTGAATTTCTAGTTCAGCAAGTTTAGCCCTGTCAGTTCCTCCCGGGTGATGGATGAGATTTCTTCTCCGTCCAGGAGAAAAGATGTAACTTTTTTGGAAGTTGAGTCCAATCTAGTTTTTGATCCCTATTTTTGGACAATTACCACCTGTCCATGACAAAAGCTAAATTTGTTCCAGACTGTACACGTTAAAGATCCATCAAAAAAAAAAAAAAAAAAACGCAGCTGACCTCATTGCACACTGCTTGGCATTGCCCAAGGTATTGGCTCAATCAGTTGCAGATAAATTAGGACGTAAAACATAATTTATTTTATGAAAAATCTACAAATTATTGATAGAATTCACCTAATATAAATATTGTCTTTTTTCTACTTTCAGTAGTGAAGAAAATGGATGTGTCTATGACTAGTATTGGTGATCACTCTCCAACAGATTTTCTGGATTCCCAATTACCAGAATCACCAGATCAGAAGAACTCAAATGATATTGAAGTAATTTCTGTCAGTGACAGTGAATCTGATTCAGATTTGGCTGATCAGATAGCTGCTGGAAAATTAAACAAGAAAAAAGGTCACAGTTCAAAATCATCAAGTCCTATCAAAAACGAAATTGGGAAGGCCATTTTGAGTGGTCAGCATAGGACTAACAAACAATCTTCATCTCAAATTAAAAAATGTGCTGGGAAGCCTAAGAAGAGGAAATTATCAGACCAGAGCTCACATTCTCATGATAAGGATTGGAAACAGACTAAACTTGATACATTTAAAACAGATCATCCAAGACTGAGTCTTGACTCACAACTACCAGTCATAACCAGAGATCACAAGAAAGGGGTAAAAGTCAAAAATAAGCACAATACTATGGAAGCCATATCTACTCCAAAACAATCCCATACTCAAAATAAGGTTTCAAACACAAGAGCAACTTCTCCTGATACAATCAAGTTATTTTCATCCAGTGCTGACTCAGCAGAAGAAGCTATTGAAGAGATTGATTCAAGATCGGACTCTGATGTGTCCCTGTCTGAATATGAACGAGGGTCTGCAAAGCCTGCAGCTAGCAGCTCAAAAGTCTCCATAAAGGAAATTCCTTCCAAAAAAATTCTTCACAAATTGAAATCGAAAGAAATCTCAACTATGTTTAAAGAAGCCCTAACTTCTAGTCTAGACAGAAATAAATCCCCAAAACTCTCCCAGTGTAAGAAGAGAACAGAAGAGGAAAGAGTAAATTCCTTCCAAAGCAGCAGTGAAGAAGACCTGACTGAGAGCCATGCTTCAAAGTCTTTGGATAAAAGTAAAACGAAAGCAAATATACATGATTGTCAAATCCTTTCACATTTAAATGAAACACCAAGCAGTTCAAAAGTGTCAATTAAAGAAATTCCTTCAAAAACAATTCTTCACAAATTAAAATCCAAGAAAATCTCTACTATGTTTGAGGAAGCCCTATCTGTCAGACAAACTTCAAATCAAGACAGAAATAGATTCTCAAGACTCTCTTTGTGTAAGAACAAAAAAGAAGAGAAAAAAGTGAATTATTTCCATAGCAGCAGTGAAGAAGATCTGACTCAGAAGCTTATATTAGACTCCTGGGATGATAATCATAATAGGCCCAGATCCCAGAGTCCAAGTATATTCTCTGGGAGTGATACAGAGGTTCAGGAACTTGATAAGGATGCAACCATTCCTTATGAAGGTAAAACTATTGATAGAGATGCAACTATTCTTTATATGAATAAATCAGCCAATAAAGATCCATTTGATAGAGATAAAGAAGCAACTCTATCTTACAAAGATAAAACAAGTGATAAAGATGCGACTCTGCCTTACATGGATTCAACAGTGGATGATTCAGAAAACAGTTTGACACAGGCTCCATCATTGAGTCCAGTTGATGTGCTGTCAGTCTCTGAGAGTGATTCTTCCACAGATGATAATGTACCTCTGCTGATTTCTATCAATAAAAAAGCTGATGAATATTGCAAGAGTTCCAATTTGGAGACAGAGCATAAAAAAGGAAACATATTGGTGAATAAGAAAAAAACACCATTATGTGATTCTAAAAACAAATTGGTGAAGAAAAAGGAACAACCATCTGGTGATTCTAAAAACAAATTGGTGAAGAAAAAAGAACAACTATCTTGTGGTTCTAAAAAGATATCAGGAAAGACATCTGGTGATAAAAACATACTGGAGCAAGAGGAAAAGCAATCATCAAGTGATCTTGAAGAAAAGCCTGAGAAAGAAAAAGAGTCCAGGACCACATCTCTGCCTGAAACAGACGATGAGTCAACTCAAGAACCTGATTATAGTCTTTTAAATCAAACCAATCCTTCTGAAGGGTTGAGCTCTTTTCATTCTCTTGTACCAAGTAAAGACACACCAGAGCTCTCTTCTGATGATTCTCTGCCAGATTGTGATTTCCTAACCCAACCTTCACCTGTTACTGAGCATTTAAAGTCTAAGTTAGACCATAAAAATAAATCAGACATTAAGTCAAGTGAGAACAAGATTGATCCATTAGGTAAAAACTGTTTACATGCTTCTTCATCAAAGAATTTATCTACGGTTAGTGTTTCAAAAAATGTGAAAAATACCACAGCAAACATTGAAAGAGAAAGAGATGTGTTTAAATCTGTTTTACCGGTACTTCATAATGCAAAGAGTAATAAGAATACTAAGATGCAAGTAGAAAATGAACCTTGTGAGTCTACAGAAGTAAATGCACCCAGCACATCTTCAAACAAACAACATGATTTTCAAGAAAATAATGATCAAATGACAGATGGAAATGATCCTTCACCTATTTTCAGAAGAAGCAAACCTATAAATCTTCAAGATGACCTGCCTTGGCTTCAATCTCCAGTTCCGAAGAAGACCCCAGTTACTAAAACCTATAGTCCTAGTTCAAATATATTTGAAAAAATGGCAGCTTCAAGTCAAGCATTATTAAAAGAATCTCAGATAGAAGATGATCATGTGATGGACGATGAGGAAATGATACAAGTACCTGTTCTCAATCTCAACACTTCCGACAGCAATTTGCATCCAGAGAAACTCACTAGGGTGATCGAAAATGAACCAAATATTGAGGACCATTTGGAGGGGAACGGTGATAACTTGCAAAAAGTGAGTGAATTGTGCTATGATATCAAGAAAGAAAACAATACAAATGTTCTTATGAATTCAGGTTTGCCTGAACCTGAAATCCCAACATTAGTGAAGGTGATCAAGAAGGAAAAGGATGCGATAGATGATGGAAATTATGCTGGATTTTCAGATTTACCCAAAGCAGTGAGTGAAATTAAGAAAGAGATGGATGAAGATGTGACTGTGAAATATACACAAGATGATGATGATGTTATTGATGTATTTGATTCAGATGATGAGGAGGCTTTGTTTGCTATGTCTCAGGTCCAGGTGAGCTTTAAAGCTGAACCACTATCTGATAATGAAGATGCTGATGCTGACGCTGAAGATGATTTATCAGCTATGGCAGAGATGTATCTAAAAAATTTGAATGAAGACAACATAGAACCTAGAACCAAAGCTCCAAAATTGACAGATGGGAAGGTCACCTCGAGAGCAACTGAACCTCTCACAGAGGATGTAGATTTTTTTCATGATTATTATATGAAAGATGGTCCATGGAATGCTGTACAATCTCCCAATGAAACAACATCAACACAAAGGGTCGCAAGACCATCTACTCCAGTTGATTCACAGCTTGATAGTGATGAAGAATTTTTAAGTCATGTTGCCAAAATTGGAAGTGATCTCGGCAAGGAAAATGAGAAGGAAACTTGTCAAAAGCTAAATGAAACGTCAATTCAGAAACAAATTAGTGGGAGCACTGTTGCAGGAACTGATAACGCAGACAAGGATGAAGATATTGATATTTTCAAACTTTTTGACTCTGATTCTGATGCCGCTACTGGGGATGATGCCTGTTATAATGAAAAAACATTACTGGATGAAACTGAGGAGGAAGGGCTTGATGTATCAGGTATGAAAAAAGTAAATAGGCTTGATTCATTCGAGTATTACAATCAGTCTACAATACTGGAAGATGAAAGTGATGATGATTCAAAAGATCTTCAAACTCGTCCCTTTAGTGTCACTGATCATGCAAGAAATTTAATAGCTCAGCAGGAGACACCTGGAAAGAACAGTAATTCTTCAACAACGTTGCACCTTGGCAAAATCAAAGAAAAGGACAGTAAGAAGCAAATTTCTTTTGAAACCGTCAGTGATGAGGAATTGTTTAATTTAATGAGTGAGGCAGGTGGTATTCAGAGCCCTGGTAAAATAGTATCGTATAGTCCAAAATTAAAATCTAAGATATCTGACAAACTTGTTCCTGATAAGAAGCTATCATCAGATTTAGTATCAAATGAAACAGATTCCAATGGGGATGAAGCATCAATGGATGACTCTGATATTGAAATATATTTTGCAGCCACTCAGCAAGTTCCTGAAGATGACTTTGATTATGATTTTGGCACCCAAGTAGTTGATACTTCAGACAAATCCACAATGTCCACAAACAAGTTTTATTCTCATGGTAATCTTAAACAAGGCCCCAAGAAATTAGTGGAGATAGAGCCAAGAAGACAAGAAAGTCGGAAAGAAATTAGAGATAAGTTTAAGAAATCAATAGAAGTTTTCAAGAAAATGTCCTCAGAGCAGAAACAGATGCCGTCAACTTCTCCTGCCAAAATATCAAATTTGTCCAAAATATCATCTGCATCTAAACCTTCATCTTCAGCAACAAGATCTATTCCAACTTCTTCAAAATTATCTGGAAGTGGGTCAGTATCAAAAAATGTGAATAAAAGCGATTGGATGAATTCTTTAAAGCGCAAATACTCACCTCAAAAGAAACCTGTGAAGAAACAAAGGCAGAAAACAAAAAATGATGATTCATTTAGTTTCACACAGAAAATTGGAATAGCAAGAAAACAAATGAAGCATAGAAAGAAAATGCCTGATGCACCTAAAATACCTTCTGCTAAATACACAAAGTGTCGAAATGAAGGTAAAAAATTAGTTTTTCTCTGTTAGAAGCTTATTTGCCAGAAGCAACTTTTTAGATCTAAGTCCCAAAAAACAAATGGAAAAGGCTTTTTTGAGAATCAATATTAATGAGGGCCATATTAATGTTAGCTAATCATTATCATTATTACATTATGTTTTTAGTTGATGCACAATCTTTACCTTCCAGCTGTTTTAGGAATTATAACAACATGACTATTAAACGGGGACTTTTTATATCTTCAAGTGCAATCTGATGGATAAATAGCTTTCGGGGTTTGTTCCCTGCACTGTGAACTACTTCTCTTTTTGGGAAATCTGTAAACATTGTTTAAACATTATTACATTGTGAGAAATTCCAGGATGTTTATTTTGGAACATTAACTATTTCTATTAATAAATGACTTTAGTGAACTACTTTTTTGGGAATCTGTAAACATTCTTTTGTGGGAAATTCCAGGATGGTTATTTTGGAACATTGACTATTTCATAATAGTGGTTTCATTAGCTTACCTACGTGCATAGAGTGAAATTTCAGTTTAGTTTTGAAATTGTTTTGTTACAACTGAGCAGTAGTGACTTAACCCATACAAAACTCTGAAATGAAATGTCTCAATCTCTATCTAGATAAGATTGCTTAAATTTTGTTCACAAATGGTTTATGATTACTATTTGTTGGTATCACGTAAAATAAATTCTCGAATATAAGCTTAATGGTACTTATATACTTAAATACTTGTCCATGTTTAAAAAGAAATTCAGCTAAAATATTTTCTTGTTTGATAACAGAAGCTGTGATTGCTGATACTTGTAGTGATGTTGAACTACCCAATATGTCTCAGATAATTGATAAACAGCTACCCATCATCACTTGTGATATCAATGAAATGAAAAGAAACAGAGAAAAACAGAAAAGAGAAGAACAGGAGAAAACCAGAAGAAAAGAAGAAACAAGAAAATCAACTAGCATTCCCAAAGAAGCCAATAAAGTCAATATGCCATCTTCTTCAAAGAGTAGTGGAGGGAATGGTACATTTGTTAAGCCAAAATCAATGAGTAGCTCATCAAGAAGTTCCTCTGACAAGCCAAAAAATAGTAGTAGTAGCTCTAAGAGTAGCCATAAAGATCAGAGTACCAAAAAATCTCTTTGTATTGATAAAGTGAATGAAAATAGAAAACTCTCTTCCAAAAAAAGAGAAGATAGAACTGATTCAAGTTCTGTGAAAGGAAATAGTGGAGCATCTAAGGTAAGAATGTTATTAAGTCAACCAAAAGAATATTGACCACAATGATTTTTCAAACACAATATAAGCTTACAGATTTGTGAACATGCCCTGCCTAGCAAGGGCAACTTGCCATCAATACTTATCTGGTTTGACACCAAAACGCTTAGTTATCATATTAGGATCATCACAACTCAGAAAGTCGGTTGATTAGATACAGGTGCTGATTTCGAATTAAATTTAAAGGGAAATTTCGAGGGTTGATTTGGGTCATGAATATATAGTCTTCAGAAGTACTAACAATTCATTGAAAAATATCTCAAACTAGGAATTTTATTATGTCTTTTCTATATATTGACGAAGTCTAAAGAAAAGCAACAGAGAAGACATGTCGTCTTTTTAATGTTCAAATGCAGATAATTCTAGTTGATTTGAATGCTCAAATTTTGACGGTGAGCTGTAAACACTATTGCTGATTATCTTAGGTCAAACGTATGGTGAACCTGTCCATTTAGGTTACTTCAGTTGTCAAAACAGTTAGTAATGTTCTCAGTGTTGTTCATTTCAGAAATCTATACCAGCTACTAAAGGTGTCAGTGTTGTGGACAAATCTGAGAGAGGTGGAATGTTATTGGATGACTTAATCAACAAATTAGGACCCATTGATAGACCTCTTCACCTACCATTCTCAGCTAAACATTTTCCTGATGGCTCAACAAGGACAGTTTCTGAAAAAGCTCATAGTGATGCTAAAGCTAATACTGCTGACTCTAACAAAGAGAGATATACCTCTGTAAGGCCTAGTAGTTCTGACAAGTCTTCCCTTGTATCAAGGACCAACAAGATGACTGGTCTACTCAATACTAACAATCAACCAAATCATCCAAGTGCTAATATTTTGTTACATCAACCCATGACTAACAATCTGTCAGATCAGTCGAATGCTAACTATGTGTCAGATCAACCTAGCAGTTCACATCAAGCAATGGCCCACTTCAAGGATCCCCGTATTGCTAGAGGTGATCCTAGAATCACATGTGCAGGTGATATTAGGCATACCAAAACCCCAACAAGTAATTTGATGCTTAAACCTACTACCACTGTGAATGTGGGTACCAATAAGGAAAATACAGGTGACAATGTGACTAAACTGTTTACTAGCGAAGATTACTTCAAATTAATACTAAACTGGAATCCTGTTTGGTTAAATGAACAAGGTACATATATACATATTTGAAGGGACAGTTGTGCCATTTTGAGAGGTTGATTCGATTCTTGAAAATATGTTAATATTCTTCAGAAGTACTAGAAATATACGAAAATCGCATAATTCCTTTAAAAATATCTCAAACTAGGAATTTAAGAGCAATTTCTATATATGTGTCTTTTCTATATATCACCAAGTATCTTAAAATGACGAATCATCAATAATTCTGGACACACATGGATTTGAAAGCTCAAATTTCGACGGTGAGCTATGGAGCACATTACATATTCTTTTGAAAATGGTAAAAATCAGGTTAACCATACTCAATGTTATTTTTTCAGATAAGATGTCTAATTCTAAAGAGGGACTGATGCCACCTATCTTGGGAAAGAATGATAGTACTTTTCCTTTACTAGAATCTTATTCTAATGTTGAAGAGTATCAAAAGATACTCTTAAACCTGATGGTTCTTGAAACCTGGGAAATGGTAGGTTGAAAGTCATGTGGTTCTGAAACTAATAATCATGTGGTTCTGAAGCTAAAAAGTTTTTAATTTGTAAACTGTTTATAAACTTTTTGGACTGAAAATCTCCCAAGTGAAGGTAAAAATAGTCATGGTTTTGCCCTTTTGAAATGTCAGAATATTAAAAAGCAATGCTTCTTTTATCTTGCATAGGTATTTCGTGATTGGAAAGAGAAACATGAAAAAAAAAAAGCTGTGATATTGAATGTTGGATTGGAAAGAATTCAAGTCGACAAGGAGTTTATTACTCTTACCTGGAAAAGTGAGTCAAATATTTAGAATGAATAAACCTAGCTGGGTATAATTTGATAGGCGAAAAACTTATTTTACAATGAGCTCATCCAATCATGCACATTATGACATTCTGTTATGCTTTTTGGAGGCTGTTAAAAAACTACTGTAGGATAAAATAAACGACTAAATATAGAGAAATGTGTCTCCTACATATTCTAAAGGCTTCAACTGATAATGTAAAGCCAAACACCAAAACCAGTTCAAACCATTTTTACTCTCCATTTGTAATTAACCCTTTTAAAACAAATTCAATTTGATCATGAAGATACATAGATATAAATAGCATTTTGATAATGAAATTTAAAAAAAAAAGCGGAATACACCTTTAATGTTCTCATACAGATATACTACCTGAAGGACTATATCGGAGTGGTAAATTTCCAAGAGAGGGTGACCTGGTGAGAGTAAATTTATGGGGTGCAGTTATAGATAAATCAAGAATGAAGGAAGGGCAGGAACCTCAAAGCAAGTGGTTGCCTCAGATGGGTTACGTGGAAAGTGTAAAAATAACACAAAACCAACCACTAGATGAACTATGTGCTAGAGTGAAATCTTTACGTAAGTGAATGTTCTAGTCCACATGGATGTAAAACTCCATTAATATCATTTCATTTTAAAAGCTCTAAAGAGAATAGCAACAATTTTCTGTTGTAATGTATCTATCTGTATGATTTGTTTATAGGGAATGATCCATTATGTAAAGGAGAAAGAGTTACATCAATTACTGTTGTCACAAAGTTAAAATATAGAAAATTTTCACCAATTGGAAACAGGTTGATGTCATTAGAGGTAAATTGCTAGATTACTTGATAATTGTCAAAATATGGGACATAGTGACTCTTATTTCAAATCTTGATCGAAAATCTTACTCAATTCTGTGTCGTCTATATTAATCAAAACAATTAATCACACGCTACTTTCGCAATCAAAGCGTCTATATTAAGTGATTTGTTTTGATTGTCTGAGATTTCCTAGTGAGATTTCAGGGCCAATTTTGATTGGACAATATTTAGCTATGAATACGAAATTTCTCTCACTTGTATTACCACGGCCACAATTGTTCAGATATGATATAGCATCAAATACGATAAATAAGCAATGAATAAAATTTCTTCGAATAGAATGCAAAATGCAGAACCTCTTTTAGTTGTCAACCTGTTTTAGGCAAATGAATGGTTAAAGAAATTTTGAATTAAAGTAATCTGTCGTGGAAGTAACTGCAAGGTACATCGAGCTTCAGAATATGTTCCTCACACCAACATCCCTGCTTTGTTTGACTCTTTGTAGGTTTTATCTTGCTTGGTGACCAACATTCGCCAAATATCTGCTTTAGCTTATTTACATAGAAGTCGATTATCTAAAGAGTTACTAAAACCTGGTAATGACCGAGTGTATGTTCATGGTGCTGGTTCAACCAAAAATTCATTGGTGCGTCTTTCATTGTTTTCCAACAATTGATTTCATATTATATTTCTTTCCAAGTAAATATTCCAAAGTAATTTAAATATTCTTTAACGAAAATCTTGCGCAATTCTTTACCATACATATTAATCAAAATATGTAATGAACCGCTACTTTTTTTTTGTTTACTTTCGAAAACAAAGTGTTTGTTTTGATTGGCTGAAATTTGCTACCAATACTAGTAGGGCCAATTTTGATTGGACAATATTTAGCTATGAATACGTAATTTTTCTCACTTGTGTTCCCACAACCCTGAGGAAGTATGACGAATGGGGCTGTGGTTTGGACATGATGGTATTGCCATCAGCTAAGTGTACTCTCTGAAATGGATGCAAACTAAGTTGCATATGTTATAAAGGTATTTTGAAGCTGAAATGTGCTGTAGGTCTATAGCTAGGTACACTAAGTAAACTTTTTGAGCTTGTGGTGAAGTCCTCAAGGCAAATGTGCAGAAGAATATAGTTGTGGACAATGTTCTTCAGTTTTGTCTGTCCATTGACTAAAACCATATGAAAATATACAGAAGAAATCAAAAAGCATCTGCACATCTCTACAACTGCAATTCCATTACAGAATGAATTTGATGCATCACAGGCTGATGCTATTAAGAGGATATGTTCAGCTATACAACAACCTGATCTAGTCCCTAGAGTCTGTATCCTTCAAGGTCCACCTGGTACTGGGAAATCACATACAATTGTTGGTCTTATCAACGCTATCATCAGTGTGAGTCGTGATTTGATAGCTTCTTTAGCTTTTTTTACTTTAGGCCTTATATGTCCAACATTTATAAGATGTGACCAGCAAGAAAACAAAAACACCCCAAATTTTAAAAATGAGCTCTTCCAGTGATACATATACAGTTACTTATTGATAGAATATGTGCATGTGTAGAAGGGTTCAATAGAAAGTTGAAGGGTGTCAAGAAAATGACTGGCATAGTATTAACATTGATTGATAAAAAATATCAGTTTGACATGTCAAGCATTAACGAAATATAATAGATCTTGTAAACCATGTGATCATATGAATTTTTGTAAAAGCTTTTTGTTTCCCCATATGCATTTTAATTTGTATATGGTGTATTTGTATATTGATTTTTGATTTTGTTAAATCATTCATCCTTTCAAGAGTTCAGAAACTAAGATATGTATATGCTTAGCAACACCTTCCAATGCTGCAGCAGATGAACTGATGAGAAGACTGAAGAAAGATAAACTTAAAAAACGACAGAGTATGTACTTGTGACTTGATATTTTCCTGTTTCCTATGAAATTATGATCCAAAAATGCAGTTGAAGGGGGAGTGTGTACTAGATAAATAAAAACAGAATTTTGACTAAATCCTTTCTCATGGTGTTCAATAATGGTTTTTCTAATTTTTTTTATATGTATCAGGGACACTGATAACATCAATTTGTACCATTCCAATTTTCAATCAGAAGTCTTTGGTTCCTGCAATTCCACTAAAAAACTAAGTTTTTGATGACCTCACTAATCTCAAAGGTCTTATAAGATACAGCATATTTTGTGATTAGTGATGCCATCAAACACTTAGTTTTAGTAGAATTGCAGGAACCACAGACGTCTGATTGAAAATTGGAATGCTGCAAATTGATAAATGCAAAGGACCCTATGTGATGAAGCATAATTTATGAGGTTATCAAACACTTTAAGAGACTACAATTTTTAGAAGGAGTAACCCTTGATTATATCTTAAAATGATTAAATAATTTGAATATATAATATTTCTGTTAATATGCTGTACAGATGATTATGCCTGACAGGTCTTGACATTTTGTTACAGATGATAGAAATACAATTAAATTTGCAAGAATTGGTAATATTGATAATATGCATGCTGATGTCAAAGATTATTGTTTGGACATATTGTATGGTAATAACAAGGAAAAAGGTCAGTGTAAAAAAATTCAGATATGTCTACATGCCAGGGCTGTTGATTTGTCTCTATACATGTGCCAGTTATAGTTTCAATGGTTTTTAAAAATTTTGTATATGTATTGGGCACAATGATAGCATCTATTTGCACTATTCCATTTTCCAATTAGAAATGTGTGGTTGATGCAATTTCTCTTCATCTGAGTGTTTGTTGACGTCACTTTTGTAAAGCACCTTATAGGATACCATCAGACTTTTATTTAGATTTTGGTCTACAATTTTTGTTAATTCCAGCATCTAACTTTGTAACTATTAGACTGCCCCTTTAAGTCTTTTGTTTGTGAGAATACCAAAACATGTTTACCGGTATTCTTTATTTTTAATGGTAATTTTAGAATTAAAAGAAAAACGGAGAAGAAATTTACCAGATAGTGTTAAACAGGAATTAAAAAGATTAGAGGATAGAATACATCATTTACAACAGGAGAGATGTCAACTTCAGAAAGGTCACGACAAACTCAAGGTAAAATATTACGTTACAGATCTACAGCATGTTGGGCATACTCTTCCAGTTCTATACTATTAAAGTGAATAAAAATAATATAACGTGAAATTTCGGAAATAGTTTTTTAAAGCAATTATATTTGAACTGCATTTGAAATGAAATGAATGTAGTTTCACATCCCACTTTTCTGGACCATGTGGTCTAATGAAGATGGGCAATGCCATGCAGGATGCGATGAGGGAAATTTTGCCAGAACAGCGGCATTAGCCTGCTCTTTTTCGATTTCCAACTGTCGAGGGATTTTTAACGTGCACACCCTGTAGCATCAATGACAGGGGGAAACCGGGTTGAAAAATCCAAAGGTATTATCTTGACCTATGCTGGGATTGAACCCTGGACCCTCTGGTTATCGAGCAAACGTCTAACTCACTGAGCCACTGCAAATTGCATTTGAAATAGGTGGTGGAAACAATAAAATTTGATAGCGAGATTTTAAAATAATTAGTTATCAAAAGAATTATCTAGCCACATTGTGTTGCCATAATATTTGCTTTTATAATTTTTTTTCATGTTAGATTGACAAATGCCAAATAGACTTGAATAAACATATTCAAAAACAGAGAAAATTGGAAAGTCAGTCAAACTTAATCAATCAAGTGAGTATTATTAGTATTTAATCTCAATCAATCAAGTGAGTATAATCAGTGTTTAAACTTAATCAAGTGAGTTTTATCAGTGTTTAAAGTCAATCAATCAAGTAAGTATAATCAGTGTTTAAACTTAATTAAGTGAGTATAATCAGTGTTGAAACTCAATCAATCAAGTGAGTATAATCAGTGTTCAAATTTAATCAATCATGTGAGTATACTCAGTGTTTAAACTCAATCAATCAAGTGAGTATAATCAGTGTTTAAACTTAATCAATCAAGTGAGTATAATCAGTGTTTAAACTTTATCAATCAAGTGAGTATAATCAGTGTTTAAACTTAATCAATCAAGTGAGTATTATCAGTGTTTAACTCAATTAATCAAGTGAGTATAATCAGTGTTTAAACTTAATCAATTAAGTGAGTATAATCAGTGTTTAAACTTAATCAATTAAGTGAGTATAATCAGTGTTTAAACTTAATCAAGTGAGTATAATCAGTGTTTTCACCTGTCAAGTCTTTCCTGAAACTTAATAGGGATGTATCATCATAATTAGCAAATTCAACTTTTCGGGTACTGTCTGGCCTTAATCAATTAAGTGAGTATAATCAGTGTTTAAACTTAATCAATCAAGTGAGTATAATAGTGTTTAAACTCAATCAATCAAGTGAGTATAATCAGTGTTTAAACTTAATCAATTAAGTGAGTATAATCAGTGTTTAAACTTAATCAATTAAGTGAGTATAATCAGTGTCTTCATTGAAAAGTGTTTCATGTTTAAAGGAATGCAATGTATTTTCAAATTAAAAATAAAAATATGCACTACAGGGTCCCTATGTACTACAGCCTCTGCTTATTTCCTTGATCTGATAGTAGTTGATAAGAAATTGAACCAGTCTAGATTAGTCAAAAATTTGTCTGAAAATTTCGTTGCACTTGACTAACATACTGTTGTGAAAATTATATTTTATTTTTAGAAGTGATTTTCATTTCAAACTAAATTTTGTTTGTAGCATGAAAGATTAACACCAGGTGAAGAGTACAAACTAAAGAAAGATATTTTGTTAAAAGCAGATGTTATATGTGGTACATTGAGTAGTTTTGGTAATCCGAGAGTCTTAGATTTACTGAAATATGATGGAAAAAACGTGCGGAAACCATTTAACTGTTTGATTATAGATGAGGTAACTAATTTTGGTGATTTCCACTGATTAATGTTGTAACACATAATGGCTTAAAATGGTCAATGGCTTAAAATGGTCGTAATTAGTTGAGATTGTAAAGAGGTTTTCTAAATTTTTTGTGTGTATCAGGGACACTGATAGCATCAATTTGCACTATTCCAATTGTCAATCAAACATCTGTGGTTCCTGCAATTCCACTGAAACTAAGTGTTTGATGACGTCACCCTGTGAAAATCTTTGTATGATTCTGAAGTATGATTGGTCCATAAAAATGGTGCATCTGTCCCTTTAGATACATTATGTATTATTAAATGGCTTTGACTGGCATTAAATATGTTATTTTTTTTATCATAGGCTAGTCAAGCTGCAGAAATAGATTGTTTAATACCATTACAGTATGGAATGAGTAAAATAATATTAGTTGGTGATCCTGAACAACTACCAGCAACGGTACTGTCCAAGGTAAACTAATATATACTGAAATAAACACTATCACTATTACTAAACTGTATTTGGAACAAAACATCTCCAAAATAAGTCAATTATTGAAAGACATAGCAGGTTGTCTGTTGTGAAATGCCACCCTAATATTAAGTCTTGTTTTTGTCTTTTGTTGAGTAACAACATGTTTCGGGTTCTGTTTTGATATTTCTACAGCGCTTTACAATTGATGTATGGAGCACTATTTTGACAGTGAAAATGTTTTGTGATTGTAGGCTTCAACCAAACTAGTCCACACTTATATTAAAATTAGATGTTACCTTTTTCTTTTTTGCAGAAAGCTGGAGAAATGAATTTTGGCCAGTCATTGTTAGAAAGATTGTATAATTATTTTCAACATAACAATCCTAGAGCAATAATAATGTTAAAAACACAGTATAGAATGGATAAAGATATCTTCTCTTTTCCTAATAGATTAGTTTATAATGGACAGCTAAATACGCATCAGTGAGTCTTGTTGCAAACTTTCCCTCAAATATCCCTCATTGCACACTGCATGGTGTTGCCTTTTTTTATTAGCCTTGTTGGAGGTGTTAAAATGGAAATAAAGTCTATTCTTTCAGATGGGACAATGATGCCTTGACAGGTTGGAATTAAAAAAGAGTACGCTATTGTAGCTGTTCTGGCAAAATTTCCCTCATTGCAGACTGCATAGTGTTGCCTAACTTCAATAGCCAAATCAGTGCAGAAAGTAAGAAGTAAAGCTCCATTCATTTCAGTCTTGTCTGAAAGTTAAATCCTTTGCATCAAACCGCATAAAGCAATTTTCTCTCCACTATCCAAGGATATTGTTATGCGCTGCCATTTCTAGGTCATTGAAATACAAATTAAAAACTGTTTCCTTTTTTAGTAACGGTGGTTATCCATAGAGCTGGGTATCAATTTCAAAATTGAAATCGATTTATCAATGACAGACTATCGAAATAATTTATTTGAGAAACCCTGTAAATATCAAATTAAAACATGCCAAAATTCTTGAATTTATGGGTTATTTTTGCGTCATAGAAGTATATTCTTGCTTTGATCAGTTATTATAGTTTATTGTGGGTAAGTTATTTGCTGAAGGAAACCTATGTAGAAGAGATTACTACTTGTTAATGGGTACAGAGTAGAAAATGTAATTTTGACATAATAGATTTTGAAATTCAATAATCAAAATTATAAATTCCTAGGAATTATTTCGATCATTTTACCCAGCTCTACTTATCTATAAATACTGAAACTTTTATATCTGCATTTTAAATAGATTCTAATAAGCTCAATAAACATAGATAAAATGTCAGCTTTGAAAAACAAAGTTTATTTTTGTGTTTTGCAGGAGTGTTGATCAAGTATGTAAAAAGTTTCCATTAAAACCATATCTTGTGTTTGATATGGAATGTGGTAAAGAAACGGTCAATGGAAGGTAAAAATGATTTTTTTCATTGTAGCATTTCTTATATTAAAGGGACATTCCGCTTTTTTTGTAAGTCGAAAATTAGTGAAAAAACTATACACCATATCTAGAGAAACGTGTCCCTTAACGTAACTAAAAGTTTTAATTAAAAAAAATCCAACAGTTTTTAACACCGAAACTATTTTAAAAGTTTACATAAGTTTTCGTAAACTTTTTAAGTTTGTTATGCTTTTTGAAAGCTGTTAGAAAACTACTGTAAAAAAACTACTAATTGTAGAGAAATATGTCTCCTACATATTCTTAAGATTTCAACTAATAATAATATCAAGCCATTATAAAGTCAATCATCGAAACTAGGTCATACTGCTAAATTTTTAATTAACCCTTTTTAAAAAAAATTCAGTTTGATCAAGAGATTATATAGATACAAATAGCATATTTTAGAAATATTTTCAAGTATTATTAACATTTTTGATAATGAAAATGTTTTACTAAAAAACCCTTTAAAAGCCATAAAAATATTTTATTTCTTTGCACTTTTGCTCATTGTGGTTAAACTCTTCGACATCTTCAGAAAAAAAAGAATTGTGTTGGAATTCACCTTTAGAACACTAATTCATAATAAAAAGAATTCACTAGAGGGAGTAATCCTTGTTGGATGAACTTCGTTTATTTGATTTTCTAAAAAAAAATTCACCATAAGAATTCTTTGCTCTGATATCTTTCAGTGCAATATGTAATAGTGTAGAAGCTCAATGCACAGTTGAACTGTGTCTGTTGTTATCTGGTAAAATTCAGCCAAGTAGTATTGGAGTTATCTGTCCTTATCAATCCCAGAAAGCATTAGTCGTTGAAGAACTTAGAGTTAAGTAAGTACTAAGTAGGTTGAGAAACTATACAGGGTTGACTCACAATGGTGGATCTTTTTTACTCCTGTGAATTTTATTGTCAGACCACATTGGTTTAATTTAAAGGGACAGGTTCACCATCTTCAAGAGTAGATTTAGGTCTTTGTTGTATGTAAATAGTCTTCAGAAGTACATGGAATTGACCAGTATTGCAATAATCCTTCTTCTAAAATACCTCAAACTATGAATTTCATTTTCTATTTCTATATGTCTTTTCTATATGTGGCTGAGTCGAGTCATTTTTTTAACTTTCAAATGCAAATAATTCTGCCCCACCCTGATACAGGTATGATTCTGAGGACTGACATGGAAAAAGTGTCTTAACATACAGATGGGACAATAAACTGTGGCTACTTGTGCTACAGGTTGTGCATGTTAAAGATCCCGCGAGGGTTTGAAATTGAAAAATGGTAGACTGCCCTTGCAAAAAAGTCAATTCATTTTAATTCATTTAGAACACCGAGCCTTTTATTTTTTTCTCATATTTGACGTATTTTATTGGCATTATAAAATGACTTACTGATTATTTAATAGAAAATTAGACAAGGTTGAAGTTGGTACTGTAGATGGATTTCAGGGGCGTGAGAAATTAGTTATTATATTAACATGTGTTAGAGCTCAAAGTCTTACTGGTAGTATTGGGTGAGTCATTTTTCTTCATAGGCATACAGGCAGCAATATAGTCAAATAATACAAGTCTGTTGTTTTACTTAAAGATGTGGTCCCTTTATTTTATTTATGAAAATGAAAATGGTAATACTTATATGAATAGAAAGTAGAGGTGTTCTAATGACTTGGAAAAATACCAGTATGTCTCACATGTCCATAATTAATTCATAATTAACTACATTAGAGGAGAATTATCAGCAGAATTCCAATCGAGAAAGGTCAAAAAGTCTTTTTTTGTTTATCCAGACTGTACTTACATGATTGGTTAAAACTATATGCAATAAGAACATAATGATATGATTAAGAATACATGATAATTCATTAGAAACACCAATTAATCAAATATATTGCTTAATTTGACACTAAAAAAATAAGGAAACCAATCTTTAAATTACTTTTGTGTTTACATGTTATAGTAAGAAAAAAATTCTGAACTTTTTGATATTTCAGGTTTTTAGCTGACAGAAGAAGAATGAATGTAGCTTTAACTAGAGCTAAAAATGCTCTGTATATATTAGGCCATGTGACTTCTCTACAGGTAATTATGTTGTATATGAAGGGTGGTGTATTGGATTCCAATAATTATGTCTCTTTAATTTTTTGATCCATATTTGATATAGCTACCTTAATCCACATGACTAAAATTTACATTTGTAGAAATTTATTAATAAGGGATATTATGTTTTTACATTTACGCATTTATCAACCTAAAGTAACATAAATTAAGGATTACCAAACAAATGTTATAGCCTACTAGAGGTTTATTGACTGCATTATAATTAATTTTGCTAGACGATCCATTCAAACAAGATAGAGAATCAAATTAGAGAAAAAATTCTTTATCCACAATATTTCTCTTTTTTCAGAGAAATGCTGATTGGAAATTGTTAATTGAAGATGCTATTGTAAGAAATGTAGTCAAACGTGTAGAAAATCAAAACCAATTTTCACAGGTTGCAAAATATTGCTTTAAATAATACTTATATATTCATACTGACAACGTGTAATATTGTCTTAAAGTATATTAGAGTTTAGACATTGTATTGATTTTACATGAATTTTTTCAAGGAAATCTTTAAATTAATCAAATACTATTATTAAATTGTAATGCTTTATGTAATTTTTAAGGTATGTTCCCTAAGTATATTTACAAAAACATACTGTTTACATGCATTATTAATATATATACTGTTGTCGTTTATTATGAAAACTTACTGTCTATGTGTATTATTAAAACATACTGTCAGCATGTATTATTTAAATATTCTGTTGCCATTATTATTAAAACATACTGTCTATTTGTGTCAATTAAAACACACTGTCAAAATATATTTATTAAAACATACTGTCAATGCATATTTATTAAACATACTGTCAACATGTATATTATTAAAACATACTGTCTAATATGTATATTATTAAAACATACTGTCTAATATGTATATTATTAAAACATACTGTCAATATGTGTCAATTAAAACATACTGTCAACATGTATTTATTAAACCACACTGTCAACGCTTATTTATTGAAACTTTCTGTCAACATGTATTTCTTAAAACATACTGTCAATGTGTATTTATTAAACCATACTGTCAACATGTATTTACTAAAACATACTGTCTATATGTATTTATTAATACATACTATCAACATGTATTTATTAAAACATACTATCAACATGTATTAATTAAAACATACTATCAACATGTATTAATTAAAACATACTATCAACATGTATTAATTAATACCTACTATCAACATGTATTTACTAAAACATACCGTCTATATGTATTTATTAAAACATACTGTCAACATGTATTATTAAAAATATTGTCATCATGTATTTATTGCAACATACTGTTTACATGTATCAATAGAACACAATGACTACATGTATTGATTGAAACATACTGTATACTATTGTTAATTTGAGTGTATTTAAGGAAATATATTGTGTATTGAAATATACACTGTGTATGTATCTTGTATATTTTGTATATATATTCTGTATATAGCCTTTAAAACGTGATATGTAAATAGCAAATCAACACTTAAACTATACCTATCAATGTCTTTCAAATAGACTTTCTTGCTTGTTAATTTAATAGTGAAGACTATTTAAAAGAAACATTGTTAAACATTGCTATCTATATCACTCTTCAGAATTAACATGTGACTTCTGGTTCCTGTACAATGCTATAATAAAGATTTTAAAGGGACAGGTTTGCCATCCATTTGAAATTTAATCCTTCAAATCGGTGTGTCTTAGAATTATCCAGTAGGGTTCGCACAGCCTTGAAAAACCCTGGAATTCCGTCCGTTGCCTTGAAAAACCTTGATTTCAAAAAAAGTCTTCAAAAACACCATAAAAAACCCATTTTCTCTTGAAAAGTCCTTGAAATTTGAGTTCACTCAAATTGTGTATATTTTTATCATTAACCCCATTGACAAATATTAATCATTTTTATTGATTTCACCGTTCAGAAGTTAGGTACATGTGTATTCTGTCAGACTACTAATATCCTTGAAAAGTCCTTGAATTTCAAAGCCCAGAGTCCTTGAAAAGTCTTTGAATTTTTGAGGCAAAGTGCTGTATGAACCCTGTCCAGGTTAGAGAGTTAAAAAGCAGATTTTTCTTTTCTATTATGGCTCAAGAAAAGACAAATCTATAGAAACAGAATGACTAATTCATAGTTTGAGATATTGGAAAGGATTTATGCGATTTTTGTACATTTCTAGTCTTTTTGTTTTTGTTCAAATACAGTGGAACCCGGACGTCTCATTTAATTCTGAAAAGTACAATTGAGAGTATAAATTGAGCTGACCATAATCAACGTTATTCTGTTTTTGTTATTGCTAGTCTTGAATTTTATCGTGCAATGTGATTTTTTGCATTTATAGGAAAGGAAGGAGATTACACTCTTCAAGGAAGAAGCGGTGGCTCAGTGACGCTAACCTGAAGGTCCAAGGTTCAATGCCCACATAGTTAGAGATAATACCTTCGGATTTTCCAACCCGATATCCCCCTGTCAGTGATTTAGGTGAGAGAGGCTGATCTGGTCGTTCGAATGGGACCGAGGTTTTTGAAGCTTATCAATTTCAGGCTGACGATTGTGTTCATGTTATTCCAGAAAAAGTAAAGAAACTAATTTTCTTTGAATATTTTTTGCAATGGTAAAAAAAATCATTTGAGCATTTTTTTTTTCAGACTGACTTGAACAATAAATGTCAAGAGATTTTGAAAATAAACGTTTAAAGATGGGTTCCCTTATTTTCATTCATGAAAATGAAAATGCTAATACTTATATGAATAGAAAGTAGAGGCGTTTTCATGTCTTTTAAATACCGGTTTGTCTCACATGTCTATAATTAATCCATAATTAGCTAAATTAGAGGAGAATTAACAGCAGAATTCTAATGAGAAAGGTCAAAGAGTCTTTTCTTGTTTATCCAGACTGTACATACATGGTTAAAACTCATAATGCAATAAGAACATAATGATATGAATACAGAATACATGATAATTCATTAGAAATTTGCTTAATTTGACACTAAAAAATAAGGAAACCCATCTTTAAATGTCTCCTATACTGAACAAAGTTTTAATAATTCTTTTGATTCCCTTTATAACCGTATTATAATTAAATATTATCATTGACAAATGAATTTAATTCATTTTGCTGCATCTTTCAAAAATTGAAATGGATTTATGATCAATTTGTTTTGCTTTTGGTACTGTGTATTTATTTGTATTTCAAGTTTTGTATATAATAAATCAATAAAATACTAAAAGCAAAGCAAGGTAAAAATGTTTAAAGATATTAAACTCAGTATCATTTATTTTTGATTGGATTTTTTGATTATACATATGTATACCTAATTAAATTTCTATGATATGCTTGAATATTAAAAGCTTTTTCAGAAATCAGTCTTGTATACATTCTGTCTAGACAGGATTTTTCAGAATTCATTAAGCTTGGTTTGAGAAAATGTGGGGGCATTTTGTGTGAATGTGAAATGTATACAGCTTCTGTTTTAGAATGATGTGGTTGCCTCTGCAATTTATTACACTTTGGATTTGATTTTTTATTAGCTTTTATTTTTAATATATCTACTTCAGTTAGAGTCTTAAGATGGGCCTTTTAAAGTTTGTCAAATTAACCTTTTGACCTAATCTGATGACCCCGCATTAACCAATCAAATTTCTGCAATTGGATAAGCACATAAGTGGACTTAACAGCAGTCCACCAGTGTGTTAGTAGCATTCTTACAGCTCCTGTTCTGCTTTAACTCGTCTTGCAAGAATGTAAATACAGATACTGGGTTGCTGAAATTGAGCTCTACTCTTTCCACAGCAACTGACTTCAATCTTCTTGTTTAGAATTGTCCTAGATCTTCAACCTGATCAAACAGTTAGTGAGTTACTGCCCTTGACTTTTCATATCTCAAAATCAGCTTTTAAGTGAAATAGAGGTTTAGATTTAAATGTAGATTTTTTAAATGCATTAAAATATATATCCCTATATATAGTTCATAATGACACAAACTCCTTAATCCTTTGAACCATTATAATTTGGATTTTGGAGAGTCTTTAGTATTGTCTTCAGCTTCTTCATCTGTTGACCATTTATAAGGTTTAGATTTATTGTGTTCTGAAAATAAAAAATAGAGAATCTGACAACTACAAGGAGCTCAAACCCCTCACAGTGAGATATCACTGCCAAGAGGATAGTTTGATTGAAGTAAATTTACCCACAGGATAAAAAACCAGTATCCAGGTGAAAAAAATCCAAGGTTTCAAGAAGGAGGGACAAGCTACACCTATCTACACAAATAATAGTGTGAATAGAAGAGACTCAACAGCTTAAAAGTTGTCAAATTATTCAGTTCAGGTATAAAGTGACAATGTAGTAAAGTAACTTCACATTAAAAAGATATTCTCATATAATTATGAATATTGGCAAAGTGGGTATACAATCTGTAACCTTGGTGAAAAGAAAACTCAAGAACAAACCTGGTATGTTCCACATAGACTGATATAAACTAGCACCAGCATCTACTTTGACAGTTTCACCTGATATAAAGGTTGCAGCAGGAGAGAGTAAGAAACATACTGCAGCAGATACCTATAAATATATAACATAGTTTGATTTGACAAGCAATAGAAACATAAAAATAAATAAGATGAATTGATTTGACACGCAGAAGATACCTACAACAAACAACAGTTTGATTTGACAAGCATTATATACCTAAAATAAATAACATGGTTTGATATGTCAAGCAAAAAATACCTACAACAAACAACAATTTGATTTGACAAGCAACAGATGCCTACAAAATAAATAGTTTAATTTGATAAGCATCAGATACCTACAAATAAATAATGGTACAGTTTGATTTGACAGGCATTAGATGCCTAGAATAAATAACATGGTTTGATTTGACAATCAACAGATACAAAAAATAACATGGTTTGATTTGACACGCAATAGATGCCTACGAAATAAATAGTTTAATTTGACAAGCATCAGATACCCACAAGTAAATAATGGTACAGTTTGATTTGACAGGCATCAGATGCCTACAATATACATAGCAGTTTGATTTGACAAGCAGCGGATACCTACAAATAAATGATAGTTTAATTTGACAAGCATCAGATACCTACAAATAAATAATGTTACAGTTTGATTTGACAGGCAACAGATCTACAAAATAAATAGCAGTTTGATTTGACAAGCAGTAAATACCTTCAAATAAGTTTAATAAGTTTGATAGTAGATATCTACAGAAAGTTCTAAGTGATGCTGACAACACCAAAATAGATAATACTAATATAATTGAAAATACAGACCTCTTCTGTTGTACCTAAGCGATTAGCAGGAACTGTGTGAAGACATTTTTCAAATATCTTGGCATCACCATAATTAGCTGCTGCAGAATCAGAATAAATAGAACTTCCCTGGAATAAGGTATCAAAATGATTATACATTACAATATGGAATGATAATTGTTATGCTCAAAAGGCAACAACTGGCTGAGCTAACCAAGCTCTCCTGCACAACCTTATGAGTTTTGAAGCTTCAACTTTCAAGATATGTTCATGTATACTTTCAGTAAAACGTGCAATATTAAAGATGGGTTTATTGATTTTTTAGTGTCAAATTTTAAGCTAACTATTTGATTAATTGATGTTTCTAATGAATTATCATGTTCTTAGTGCATTAGAACACTTCTGCTTTATAGGTACTATAAGTATTAGCATTTATATAAATGAAAATAAGGGAACTCATCTTTAAGGGAATTTTATTACACTAAGTTACTGGATATTTTCGAATTGGATGAATAATATTATAAAACAGATCTTACTGGTGCAACAGAGTTAATACGAACACCATTATGAGCCCATTCTATAGCTAAACTTTTAGTAAGGTTATCTACTCCTGATCTGGCTGCTCCAGTATGGCTGAAAAATAAGAATAAATCAGAGTTTAGGATTGAGCACAAATTTGTGCTATTCTAAACCAAGACTAATTTTGGTATATTTCAGCTATGTGGCATTGTTTGGAAACCCTGTGAGGAACTGTAAGAGCTGATAGTAGGCTTTGGATAGCCAATTAATATTATAGGTAATGTTAACTCTCCCATATATGACAACTAACATCAGATCAGGGAAAATCTTCTATTTAAGAAAGTTACACCAACTGTTCACTGGACTGAAATTAGGGCTGGGTGATATACTGGTATCATGATAAAATACCAGTATCACGATAAATACCGGTATAGGAATTTATATTGTTACTAATATCGCCTGTTTAAAAATACTGAAATATCATATCGCCATATCCTGATATATGGTAATTATCATGATATATCATCAAATTTTTGTCCAGATAAGATCATCTACACAAGTAACTTAAAATTTTAAACAGATGATTTTTCATGATGTTAAAGACTGGGGTGTTTTTAGTGATATCTATTGTTTTATGTTATATTTAAAATTTCTGGATCATAATTTTGTTTCAAAAACCAGATAAAAACAAACTTAAAAAATATTGTGATATATACCCATATCGTGATATATTAATGCTTAATATCGTGATATCAACTTGAACCAATATCGCCCAGCCCTAACTGAAATGATAGAGGTTAAAGATTTGTGGGTCTTTTTATCAACTGAGCCGTCTGATCATTTACGCAATAAACTTTGTTAGCTAAAGACTATTAGTTGAAAGGAGATGCTGAGTTGAGATTCAGATTCACCATTTTTGGGTCTTCAATATATGTAAATAATCCTCAAAAGTACTAGAAATGTACGAAAATTGCATCAAAAGCAGATAATTCTGGACACACATGAATTTGAAGGCTAAATTGTTGATGGTGAGCTGTGAACACAATTACTGATTGGCTTAGCTAAAAATTTGCGTTTCTGATACTGAAGTATGATTGGTCAAATAAGACCATACGAGCATACTGAAAGACCATACTTAGAAATAACACCCAAAACAAACTGTTGGTGAAGAATTAATAGAGCCTGATTAGACAAACTGAATTATATATGATAATACCTCATTAAAGGAAATCCTTTCCACATATCAGCTATAATATTAATAATAACTCCTCCATTATCTTTCATCCATTGATTATATGCTGAAAAATAATCAATTCTCTCTAGCTTCTTCTGATTCAATGTATCATAATGATGAGATAGTCACACTGTGCCAATCATTTTTGCATGAATTGAACTATTTTTTACATGTACTTCAATATACTACCGAGTGATTAAGATTGAAATTTTTAAGTTTGTAAAGATTTGAGTGTTTTTCAATAAAAAAGTGATTTAAATTTTTTTTGTTTTCAACTATTTTTCTTGAAACACAAATTTATTCCCCTTTTCTGTTGGGCAATAACCACGCAATGTGCAATGCAGTAAATTTTACTTGGAAGACAGAAAAGAAATAAGTTAATTATTTGATGTAGAGAGAGATTTTAACCACTAACCTTCGCGACAACATAAAAATGTACCAGTAAGATTAGTTTCTATGACTGCATTCCAACCTTTCAATGAGATATTATCTGCTGGACTAGGAAACTGTCCCCCACCATTATTTACTAAGTAATCTACTTTACCAAATTTATCTATTGTAGTTGATATCATAGATTTTACCTATTAAAATATCATAATTTGATACTATATCATGCCACAATACGATATGTATCATGATACATGGGCTATGATTCGATACATATCATGTTCAGAAATACCAGAAATCTACGAAAATCACTTAATTCCTTCAAAAATATCTCAAATTAGGAATTTCTTTTTTCTGTTTCTATAGGTGTCTTTTCTATATATTGCAGTGTCTCAAGAAAAGACAACTTGTCTTTATAACTTTCAAACACGGATAATTCTGGATACACATTGATTTGAAGGTTTCAGACTTTGACGGTGAGCTATGATCACTATTATTGATTGGCTTAGCTAAAAGAAATCCTGTTCTGAGGCTAAAGTATGATTGGTCAAATGTATAGAGAACCTGCTCTTTTAAATCCAAGTTGATTTCTATAAAGATAGAACCAGCATACCTGTTCTTCTTTTCTAATATTACATTGAACTGAATCAATACAACCTTTAT
Source organism: Lottia gigantea (assembly GCF_000327385.1). Taxonomy (NCBI): domain Eukaryota; kingdom Metazoa; phylum Mollusca; class Gastropoda; family Lottiidae; genus Lottia; species Lottia gigantea. Next base: position 4,677,249 of record NW_008710370.1, read on the forward strand.
TATATGGTGATTGTTCTATTTCTTTTACAGCCTTACTCAGTTTCTCAACATTTCTTGATGCAATCATAACATTACAACCTACAAAAACACTATGAACTATCTGATTGTCTAGGCTTTGCAATATTGACATTAGGCCCATGGTCTTCTAAACAATTGTTTTACTTACTGATAGAGTTGAAATAAATTTAAAAATAACACTTTGAAATTCAGATCCAACATCCTCCTTAAATAATTCTCATAAAATTCAACACAAAGCTACAGATAGTCTAACATAGGCATACAGATAATACAATAGGCAGTGGAGAGGGGGGGGGGGGTCTATTTTTATACTTCATTTGATCCCATGTCAAAAAAGCATTTCACGAAAAAAGGATTTCATTGGTGGAAGAGTGCCCTAGTTAGATTAAGTAAGGTGAACAATTATCTAATGCCACCCCCATAGTTTTTAGGCAACTGGGCACCTAACTAAATTGGCCCTAAAAGTCAACAAAATTTAAAATGACAATATAACAGAGTTCTATAAGGCTAGGCTATTAGGCAATAAGTTATGAGTTTTGATCTCAGATTAAAAAAAAATGACGAATGTGTGAGTTTCGAGATTTTGGGAGGATTGTAATAGAAGTATGTATTTGAATTCTAAGACAGCTGTTTTACCTAAATAAAGTAACTCCTGTGTTATGGCTTTCCCAATGCCAGTCGCACCTCCAGTGACAATAGCCACTTTGTTTTTAAATAAACGATTTCTGAAAACACTGGAAATTTTTGTTGTTGTGGGCGCCGACATTTTGACTAAATTCTTGGATCACGTGATTACTTATCAGTGATGAGTGCATTGAGTTGACTCGGCACATTTATTCATTGAAGAATGCAAATTTGTAAACATTGACATCATTGGGACATCATCTATACTGTTCTCCAAGTTCTACTTTAGTTATTGGACAGTTTTAAATAACTTGTGCACCCACAAGAATGAACGACACGTAAAAATTTTGATATTTTGCAGCTGGAAACTTTCTTCGTGTTGTGTTTTCAACTCATAACGCATGCGCACATCAGTCGATATGGTGGAAAGCAGATGACGACAGCCTAATTTATAAGATTGGACAAAACCTCAATTTGATTCCTTTATTTACTTTGTGAAAGTGTTAAACATGTAGATATAACCATGACTGAAGCATCTCCACAAGTTGAAACCATTGATTCCGATTTAAAGACGGTAGAAAATGTGGAGGATCCCGAATCAGCTTCACAGGAAGTGCATGTAAACAATTTGTCAGACAAGTGTGGGGGAGTGTCAAATCAACCACCAGAAAAAGACAATTCTGAAATTCTTCAGGATGAGGATTGCAATGGAGATGTTGGTGGGAATGGGAAAAAAGGCAAAGGAAAAAACGTAAAGTTTCCAGACAGTGGCTATGTGGCAAGCTATGATGAACCAAAAGATCCATGGAAAAATGGTATGCATTTTGTGGCACATGCCTGCAGTCTATGCCTGTTAAGTCTAATGAGACAAAAGCGTTATACTATTAGTATAAATAGACCTTTTATTTTTCGTATTAATGGGATACACTTGAGTCATAATCAGTTTATGCCTCTTTTAGTGACAGGTGGCCAAAAATTCAATGCTACTTTTGGCTATTAACTAAGGCTAGCCTACATCACTCAAAGCGAAAGTTTTAATTGAAAAAAAAAAGTTCTAAGCTAATCTTTATTTCTACACCTTTAGCCTATTGGAAATCAATGATAATATTTTTTCCCTTGGCTGACGTCATTGCCCATAGACAAAACATGTCATCTTCCAACAAAGACCACATTCATTTATTGGTACTTCTTTTGAAGTTGACTCATGTCATTTTAAGCCAGCTCGATCAATGACATGAAAACTTTTTTTTGAAGAAAACAACCTTTAGACAGTTGTACTAAGTCTGACTCTTTGCAATTGACCTTACTTAAAGGCATTGTAAATTTTTAATGTGATTGTGGACACTGATATCATCAATTTGCACCATTCCAATTTTCTAAAATTTTCTGACTTACAGGCTCATTTAAAGTAAACTTATTTGTATCAGAAAGCCACATTTTTATGTGTTTTTTTTTTTTTTTTATTTCAGCTGAATTTTGGACAACAGAAGAATTAGTTCAGGCTTATAAGAAAAGTTGTGAAAAACATGGAGTAAAGCCTTTAATCAGATTAGTTCAACAGCTTCAGGTAAAAATTTACTTTGTTTATTCTTCAGCTATTAAACAAATGTAAGCTTACTAATTTTAATTTGATGTGAAATTCCAAGCAATTTATTTGTCAAATTAGGTTTTAATATTTCTTTAAATCAGGGTACAATTTGAGCAAAAAAATGGTTTGGCAATCTAAATTTTCCAATGGGTTTCCCAGCTGCCTACTAAAAATAAACTTTTGCTTAAATATTGTACTTGAAAATTAGATAGCTGACCATTGTAATGAAAAAAAATATATTAGTCATACAATGATGTCATACATGATTTCATTTCGATCCAGCAATACCAGATCTTTAGAAATTGTATATCACAAGCCCAGTTGGCGCTGGACTGAATATATTTGGAAAGATGAATATTGTTTTAGTTCAGTCATACCATCATTTTCTCCCTACACCATTTATGTCACTTATCCAGTTCCATCAACGTTTTTTTTAACTATTCTCGCATCGGTCATTGGTGCGCAGCCAAAAGTTCAAAGGTAATGATACAAAACCCAACACTAATTTACAATCATTGTGAAGGTAAATTGATGATACGTTAGAAAAGACACATCTTTGGAGGTTCGGAAAATCCCCATAACACTGCCTTTTTCTTCTGACTCTACTCCAGTTGACAACTGTCAAAATTTCCATCAGATGCTAGAATAGAGGCAGATGTTTTGAACTAATTAGCAGCATGCACAAGAAATGACAAATTTTTTTGAAGCCTAGATTAGGTAATGTTGAATTTTCCATGATTATTTCATGTGACTTATGGCTGATTTTATTTTATTTTCCACATATTGGACTGATTAGACTTGACACATTTTCTAACTCTATTTCCACCATATGTGATAGTTTCTCCTGATAATTTGTAGGCGAAAGGAAGTCGGTAAACAATTGACATTTCTCTTGTGACATAACATTTTTTATGATGCAGTTTATAGTTTGTTTATGTTCCGGTGTACAGAAAATAATGTTATTATTATGTTTTTTAGGGTAATGTTATTAATATTATGTTTTTCAGAAAGTTACATGTACTGGCAAGAGACAGGAAAACCTAGTTTTAAAAGGTAAGACTAAACTTGATTTTTTTTTTGTAATAAATTTGAAACATGGAATAATGTTTGTCACAAAATGTATTTGGTAAATATTTCATAAAAAAATTGTTTACCAAAATTTTGGGAAGAAATGTTCTAAATGTCGGTTATGAAGGCCTCAGGCACTTTTTACAACCGAATGAAATTTTCCATTTTTTATATAATTTACTGGGACCCTGTAGAATTAAAGGGCTAGTGAGCCATTTTTTGACTAATTTTACCCTAGTCTCAGAAACAGGAATTTTTTTGCTTAGCCAATCAGTCATAGTGTCCAAAGCTCATTGTCGAAATTTGCATCTTCAAATCCAAATATTTATGTTGTATTGTAGGAGAGAAGTTAGATCAGAAACAATGTGAATGTTTAGAAGAAGTATTCCGTAGAGTTCAGTTTAAAATAGTGGATCTTGAAGCCAGTCATTTGGATGATGAGGTCAGTACTTACCACACCATATCTACTTACACATAAAAGTGATTGTAAAGAGGTTCTCTAAAATTTGTTAGGTGTATCGAGGACACTGATAACATCAATTTGCACCATTCCAATTTTCATTCAGACGCTCATGGGCGAAGTTCCTTATGTGATTAAAGCATATTTCTTGATTAGGGATGTCATCAAACACTTTGATGTGAATTGAATTTTTAGTGAATTGCAGGAACCACTGATGTCGGATTGAAAATTGAAATGGATCAAATTGATGCCATCAGTGTCCACAATCCACATAAAAAATTTAGAAAATTTACAATGCCTGCCTTAAAGTAAGGTCAATTGCCAAGAGTCAGACTTGGATTCTTATAGGCAATTTTCCCAGTTGAAACATACAAAAGCTAGCTTAAAGCCGTCTTTTTCTCTCAGTGGAATCACAGTTATAATAGCATATTTATATTTAAAATTGTTTTAAACAAAAGCCCTTCAGAAATTCAAATATAAAGTATATCATTAGCTAAATTGAGAATTTGAATTCTGTTGTAGAACTATAAGAAGTGATTAAGCCACAGTGTATTTTCAATATATTATTTCAGTGTGCTGTAGCATTATTTGATATGATAGAATTCTACTGTTCAGCCAGTCAACTCAATATATCATTTAATAAAAATATTGGTATTAGAGGATGGCAAGCCTGTTCCCGTCTTATCAGAAGGGTAGGTATCAATATATAAGCTTATATATAGGAATTCTTTGAATGAAAATTAAATTTAAATGTTTAAACTTGGCCAAACTTGGTATATATTCATCAGTGGACTTACCTGATATCAGAATTCCAGGTTAAAGTTCAGCAGTGAAAATATGTTGGAATTTGGTTGAGGATATACTCGCTTTAGTGACAAGACTGGTTATAGTGTGCCAGTTGTCTATTTGACACCCCTCAACTTTATGTTGAACTCATCCACACATGCATTCTTTTTACAAAATTAAAACGGCACAATATGTAGAAGAGCCCACTTGTAGAATTAGGGGTGTTTTTATTTGCCTTTCTAGTAATGTCCAGTATTTTCACATTCAATGAAATTGATATGAGCAATAAACAATAAATATTTTGCTTTCAGACCCCCTGTCTCACAGCCTTAGATATGAGAAACTGTGATCTAAATGAAAGATCTATACCTATAATGGGTAGAGCTCTTAAGCTAGGCAGTCATTTAACTATCTTACATTTAGAAAATATTTATCTTTCTGGTAGACCTCTTGTAATACTTGGTAAGTTTGCCATTATTGGAATTAGAAATTTTATAGAAAACAGACACCCCATTGGAAATCAATACTTATAACACAGGAAATTTTTAGATCACAGCCATTGATGTTGTAATGGTTTTAAATAGACACTTGTTGTTGGTTTACAAATGTTTATTAAAATCAAGACTTTTGTCATACTCTATACAGCATAAAACATCAAATTTTTTACAAGAACATCAAGGTAGGACTTTCCCTCCATTACACGACAATCTATACTCTAAAAAGTGGAGAGTTCACATTATCTCCCTTTAACTTAACTCAATTTCAGACCACATCTAACTCATTACAGAACAGATGTGTTGTTAGATATGTCTGAATGTCTTAATAAGCCATCATTGAAAAGCATCTGTGTTTCAATTCAAATTTCAATTTTTTTTTGCCTATTTTTATATTTAGCCACCTTACTCACTTACGTGTAATTGATATGCATTGACATGGAAAGCTAGCTTTGGCCCGGGGCTTTATTCAAACTGGATTATGTCAAAAATTCATATTTGAAGATTATGAAATAGCTCTATGGCTTTTGGATGAGACATTAAACTCATCAGAGATCCTCTGAAATAGGATGAGAAATTCAAAAAGTAAAAAGTTGGTTGTCACTGCATTGGCAAAAGATTTTTCATTGTACGACAGTGTATGTCATTAAACTCATTCTATATTCTATTACCTTACAGTTGCAGCATTAAAAATGAACGAGAATTTATTAGAGTTATTTTTGGCTGATAATAAACTCATGCCTAGTGATGGTATACAGTTAGGTATATTGTTGAAATATAATCATAAATTAGAACTATTGGATCTACGTAATAATCATTTACAGGTTAGTATTTGTATTGGGTGCTTCTATGCATCATTAGGTGATGGGACAGTGTAGGGGTAACAGAATTGTCAAGGGAGATTCTTTCTCTTTGTTAAAGTCGAGATAATACCTTTGGATTTTTCAACCCGGTTTCCCCCTGTCAGTGATGCAGGTACGAGGGGCTGACATGGAAAAAGCGTCTAGTCGTTCGGATGGAACAATAAACCGAGGCCCTGTGTGGACGTTAAAGATCCCTTGACAGTTGGTAATTGAAAAAGAGCAGGCTAATGCCGCTGTCCTGGCAAAATTTCCCTAATTGCACCCTGCATGGCGTTGCCCGTCTTCATTAGCCCACATGGTGCAGAAAAGTAGGACGTAAAACTCCATTCAATTCATTTCATTTCTCTTTGTTAAATGATAAGAAATTTGAAGTGGAGGGGAGGTGGAGATGGGGGAAACAAAGCCGGGCCAGCCTTTTTCTAGGCATGCCAATTGACCCAACCTCACTGTTAGGGATAGTGCCATACGAAAATTGAGGCTTACTGATAGATAGATACTGTATTGTCAACTACATGGTTGCAGCAGAAGCATGATTGCATAGTGTTTTCTTTGAATCTCTTCCCATTTTAAAAGTCACCTGTTGGTTCAGATACTTGATAAAGAAATTAGACTGAGGACTGCTCTGCTGGTAGAAAGAGATTTTTCCATGAATAATTCATCTCTCATGCAACTGAATTGTTTTCATATCCACTTTCATTATTTTGCAACCATTTGCAATTGGTGTGAGGGCACCTTTAGATTATTGTTTTGTTATGAGACAGATATTAACCCTTTCAACCCTAGGGGCCGGTTTACTGGCCAAACATTAAAGCAATATTTACCCGAGCAGCGGGTATACCAGCCATTACTAAGTGACGTCATACAACGTTAACGTCATACGCTTTCACTTTTTATTACTTGGAGTTCAGGGTATATGATGTTATAATTCACTTACACTCAGGGTTCAAAGAGTTAAATGTTTTTATTTGTTATAGGATGTAGGAACAAGACATGTTTGTGATGGATTAAGTGAACAGACCCTAGAACGTGGTCTCTTGACATTAGTCTTATGGAATAACCAAATAACATATCAAGGCATGACACCTATAGCTAATTGTCTTGTAAGTAGATTACATTCTGTATTCTTTAATTTTGAAGTGAGGATTAGTGTTGGCATGGTTGAGCTGATGTCAACTATGTACTAGCTATCAATGATCTCATTTGAAGTCTGGTTAGTGGAGTCTAGCAGTTAATTTTTTTTTATGGATCTTGGGGGAAACTGTCCAAGTTTACACAGCAGAACCAGAAAATTTCCATATATCTTCGATTTTTAAATGGCGTAAACTTTGTTGTATGGATGATAAGTCTTTTTTTTTTACTTTGGCACATTTTCTCTAATGAATTAATCAAATTTGCAATCATAGTTCTATGGACTCTTTGAAAGGGACACCTTGTTGATGTCCCCAAAATTTCCCTCTTTGTACACTGCATGCCTAAGCAGGTGCAGAAAAACTTCAATTTTTGTGATTCCTGGCTATTTAAAGAGTATCCACTAACTCAATGTTACACAAAATAATTTCATTTCAGGCAACGGTTAGATTTCTTGAAACATTAAATTTGGGCCATAATAATATTACTAATGAAGGTATACATCAATTAAAAGAAGGATTATTAAAAAATAGATCTTTATTAAGATTAGGATTACAAGGAACCAAATTATCATGTGAAGGTAGGTATCTCTTAGAATGGTTTATTCTAGCAAAGTAGTTGTTACTTAAAACAGAAGGGTGTAGTGCCCAAAATGGTTGCTTGATATAGTGAAGATCCAAAGATAATGTTCTGAAATGTTTTTGTCATTTTCTGCTTATCACTAGGGCATGCCTTTGCCACAAAATTGCTGACAGTTTGGTGTAAAAATTGCACATTTCACTACATTTGCAGATAAACAGAAGTAAATATGGAGATTTTTTATCAAAGATTTTTTGTGTTTTTTCTTGATCTGACAAAATTTGTTTTTAAATCATGTTCAGTAAAATTTTGCACTAAAGAGTTTTCATTCATTATGCAAACAAATCAAAAACAGTGTTAACAGTCAGGGAATAGTACAAATAATTAGTATTTAACAATGAATATCAGTAAAAAAATCTTTATTGGTTGAATATAAGATGATCAAGAACATGAAATGCATAACAATTTTGTCACATCGTCGATTGCAGGAGGAGTCACCTGCAGTAAAAGACAAAACAAAGCATCCATATTTGAATTTCCATCAGATTGTTGTGTTATCAATGAGATTAAATATTGCAAAGATTTCTGATGTTTAAGTCTAAGCCAATTTTCTATTAATTGTTTTATCACAGGAGCTGTGGCATTAGCAGAATATGTAGCAGAAAGTACCAAACTCTTACGACTAGATTTAAGAGAGAATGACATTAAGACTGCAGGATTAATGGGGTTATCTCTAGCTTTAACTGTGAACGAAACAGTCACCAGAATTGATCTTGATAAAGATACCAAAAAAGAAGCGGTAAGTTGGAAATTCTACGGTGACCATAAATAAGTTGTTCAACTCAATATTTGTCATTGAATTAAGGAGTTTCACTCGAAAGTTCATGAAATGACATCAGAATTGAAATTTAAATGTCAGAATTAAAAGTTCATAATTCCAATTTGAATGTCAGAAATCAAGCTCAGGGTCAGCAGGGATAGTATGCAAGTGATGTAAATTATCTAAAAAATATTTCTAGATAGTTTTGGCGTTTGAGCGCCTAAATTTTCTGACCGTCTAAATGAGACTGCCCTTTTAAAGTTTCTTGTCAGAATTTCAATAGTCAATATGTTGAATATTTAAAAATAAAAATTTGTTACAGGGAGTAAAAGATTATGCTGATCAACAGAAGAGACTACATCAAGATATTATTTGGTATCAAGAAAGAAACCAAGTCCGAGCTTTAGAAAGAGAAGAGGATGAACGCAGGAAATTAGAGGAACGTGCCCAGCAAGAGGCTGAGCAACGACAAGCTGCTCAGGAACTAAAAGAAGCTAAAGCAGTTGAGGAAGCTATGGAATACATTCCTTCGGTAGACAAAATTCAGAGACCCAAATTACTATTCTCTGCCGACACACCTGCCCAGCAAACATTAGATTCTCCTAGTGTTATGGTTGCTCAAAGTGACACTGGGTTAACCAAAGTTCTTTCACCCACAGAAACTCCCCTGAGCTTACTTTCTCCGCCTCCAGCTGAGCTGCTAAAGAGTCCGCAATATTCTCCAAGGTTATCGGCCAAAAAGATATTTACTGTTAGTCGTGTTAGGAAAACATCCCAAGTGGTTTCACCGGTTGTAGAGAGTCCTGTCAGCAAGATATCACAAAACATTGATCAAAAACCAGTAGTTAGTCCGGGCACTCTGTGTCAGAACATGGCTTCCGAAACCATGAACGATTATATCGAACAAATAGTTTCCGAGGCAATTCAGAGTGAAATTCTAGGACAATCTAGTCTACAAAACGCACAAAGTAACGATGACAATATGCAATCAAAAATAACCATAAATAGTGGAAATGAACCTTCAGACACTTCCCTGGTGGAAAACGAGCCGAGTAGTTCAGAAAATGTGTTAATTGATAAATTTACTGTGAAAACTGTGCCCAATTCATCAGTGTCAGCTCTGATTGATGCAAACAGTGCCCAGGTTCAATCAGATCCTGTCAGTGAAAATGTGAAATCTTTACGAGATAATTTGGTGCAGTCTGAGTTAGACCTGCCCACAAAGCATGAAGTGATATTTGACAGTGAAAACGGTAAACCTGTGGAACTTACTGACAGCATCGTGGCTGAAATAACAACAGTGCCATCTTCGACATCACAGGAAGATGCTGAATTTGAAGCGATAAAAAATTCCTCAGACAGCTTAGAGACTGTGACCACAGACAATAATCTAAACATTGAAAAATCACAAAATCTTCTGAACGATAAAGTGACTGACTGTGAGGCATCAAACCTTGATTCCTTGAATGGTGATTCCTTGCTTTCGTTGAAAAATCCAGACGGAGAAATGTCTAATGAGCATGATCCCTGGTTAAAAATTGATTCCTTAGATTTAATACAACAAAATAAACTAAAATCTTCAGCAAAACCAGATTTCCATACAAATTTAACTATGAATGGACTAACAGAGGAGCTAGCTAGTGCTTTGGATATTTCTGAAGAGAATTTAGAGTCTAATCTATGTAAGTGACTTTGAATCTTACGTTAAAGAGATTGTAAAGAGGTTTTCTATATTTTCTATGTGTATCGGGGACACTAATAGCAACAATTTGTACCATTTCAATTTTCAGTCTAGACATCTGTGCTTCCTGTAAATCCACTAAAACTAAATGTTTAATGACGTCACTAATCTAAGCATATTTGTGATTAGTGATGTCATGAAACACTTAGTTTTAGTAGAATTGCAGGAACCACAGACGTCTGATTGAGAATTGGAATGCTGCAAATTGATGCTATCATTGTCCCTTATACACATAAAAAATTTAAAAATTCTCATAAGAATCTAAAACATTTGCCCCAATTCGATTTCCTGCAAGACTTCTGTGGTTCTGGCAATTAAAAAATTTCATGACTAGTAGCATCACTATCACAAATGCCATTTGATCCAGATGGAGATTTTGCTATATATGATTAATGATTTGGTCAAATTTTTTCTAGAATATTAACAAAACCCACAGCCGTCAATGGATTAGTTCAAATATATTATGCAAATATTACGCAGATAAGCTTACACATAAATATAATTTCTTGGCTATAATATGTTTCATGCAACTAGCGTAAAAATGCTTGTTCTAGATAATTTCAATATGCTATAGACCTGTGATGTTTTTTCTGCTTTTTTTGCTTATTGTTGTGATTAGCTATGATGCAGGGGTGTTGATTTTATTTTTCAATGACCTGTGAAATCTGATCTCAAGGTTGAGAAAGATCTATTATATATACTGGTATTTATCTGGTCATGATGTTTGGTAAAAGAAAGGTCAATGTGTCATTTAATCAACAGTTCTACTTTATCACTTACTAACTAATTACACTTACTCTGCCATTCTATCAAAATATGTTACAATTTTGAAATAATTTTGGGTCACTTTGTTCAATGCATCTGCTGTTCTTGGCATTTTGCTTCAACATTTTTTTTAGTGGAACTTACCCCTTGCCTTTCAAATAAGCTTATGGAAGGTATATGAATAGTAAATAGTATCTGATAATAGTAAATAGACCCTGATATAAAAGTCACCCAAAAGTTGACTTAAAGGGACAGTTGCGCATTTTTGGTTGTTGATTTGAGTCTTGAATATATATGTAATTAGTCTTCAGAAGTACTAGAAATTTAAGAAAATTGCACCATTCCTTTAAAAATACTTCAAACTAGGAATTTTACTCACTATTCATGACTATACATCACAGAGTATCTTAAATTGATGAGTTAACATCCAAACGAGAATAATTCTGGACACACGTGGATTTGAAGGCTAAAATTTCAACGGTGAACTGTGAACACTATTGCTGATTGGCTTAGATATAAAAAAAATTCCTGTTTCTGAGACTATGGTACGATTGGTAAAAAAAAAAAAAATGATGCATCTGTCCCTTTAAAGAAAATATTGACAAACATGTCGCAATAGGATCAAGATAATAACCAAGTTTAAAAAATTCATTCAAACATGTTTTGGGTAGGTTTCAATACCTTTGATAGATATCGTACATTAAGAAAACATAAAATGATGCCTTTGATAGTTTAATGTACATTAAGAAAACATAAAGATATTGGGTAATATGATAGAGATAGTTAAAATTACATAAATTCTGAATTAGGCTAATAGAAATATTACAAAATTTATTATTATTACACAGCAGCTAGTGAAAATAAAGATAATTTTGAAGAGGAATTAGATTCAATGATCAGACAATTTCAATCTGATATAGATACTAGAGTATTACCTGTTATACACTCTCATAGTAAGTACTGGTAGTAGGAAACAGATTGGTTTGGTGGTGGTTCGTCTAACCCTTTAAACTCTTTGAGTGTTACAAATCTTTCTTCTTAAAGTAACAGTGTGCACTTCACAGGAGTATTTTGAAATGTTTAAAGGAATTGTAAAGAGATTTTCTAAATTTTTTGTGTTCTCAATCAGACGTCTGTGGTTCCTGCAATTCCATTAAAACTAATGCGTTTTATGACGTCACCCCCTGCTGATGTCATAGCACTTAGTTTTAGTAGAATGGCTAGAACCACAGACGTCTGATTGAAAATTGGAATGGCACAAATTTATGCTATCATTGTCCCCGATACACATAAAAATTTAGAAAACTTCTTTACAATCCCTTTAACTTCAAATCATACTTATATATTAAAGAATTTAAAATGAAGCTAATAAGAAAAATATTCTGACATCTGATCTTTTGAAAATTTATTTAACAAGGATTACTCCCTCTACTAAAAAAAAGTCAAAATTCACTTCAAAAAGTTTGGTAATAAAAACCTTTAAGTTTTGTACATTGGGATTCACAGTTATGGGTTCAGTCACAGTTGTTGGCTCACACTCCACCTGAAATGTGCTATGAAAGTACAACATTAATGTTACTGAAAGGGACTGTAAACAGGTTTTCTGAATTTTTGTATCAGGGAAACTGAAAGCATCACTTTGCACCTTTCCAATTTTCAACAAAGGTCCTTATGTGACAAGGCAAATTTCAAACAATTAGTTTTTGGATCAATTGCAGGAACCACTGATGTCTGACTGAAAATCAGTGTCCACAATACACATAAAAAATTTAGAAAACCTCTTTACAATCTCTTTAAATAATGTTAGTTGATGTTACTTGGTAAGTGGTGCTGATGATTGTTTATGAGTTTTGGATCACAATGAATTTTTTTCAGACATCCTTTCTGGTTTCAGTTTCTTTTTCTGTTAACATTATTTGGTTTTCACTTTTATTATACAATTTTGACTGAGTTAGTGAGTTGCTCTCTATTATTTCGATCATAGTAACATAATTTTACTTATAATACCATACTAATTAACTAATAAATATTTAGTTTACTTACAATGGATGAAAAATTTGCTTGTCATCTGTTTTTCTTTGCTTCATCTGAAAACACTGCCATATATTGTAGTTATTAGAAGGTAAAATATAATTTTCAATTTTCCATCCTTTAACAAAAGTTCAAGGAAATTACGATTTAAGCTATTATTTTTGTCAGAGATGTAAGACTTCCGGACATTTTCCGGAAATGGAAATGGGTTGCAGATTCATTTCTTTTTCGGATAAGAAGATGCTTCCCAAAAGTTCTCAAAATGAATTCAATGGTCAATTGTTTGGTGCATTTCAAAACATAAACACAGTCTGTTTTCTTTATGGGGCTGTCACACCATGACTTTCTGGTCAGTGTTCTATAACATTTGTGGAAATGTTGGTTATCGTCCATGGCGTTAATCACACGCCTGATGTGTCCACCTCACCCTAGAACGTTCACACCCTTATATAGTTAAACTATAATAAGCTATATAATATATTTCATTATCACTAGAAATTTAGTTATCTGCCCACGTTTATAATTTGAATCATGTCTAATTTAGAACAAATATCTTAACTTTACAATAATTTATATTTATTATGTCTTTCAGATGATAAAAGTAATAGTACTACAGTAATCCAAGATTCAGCAGAACCGAACTAGATATATTTCTTTTTCTACAGGCTGTTTATATGATAGAGTTTTGGCACCCGCTTTAAGTGTTTACATGAAACGTTAAAATTCAAAGCCAGACTGTGTTTCTTAATGGAAGAATTATGTGGTTTTAGGGAGAAAAGGTTGTACTAATAACAAAGTTACGAAAGCCCAGACACAGGACTAATAATTTTTAAGTTCTAGGGTGTTACACTCTGAAATGTGCAATTTGATTAATTTTACAATGTTTTTCATGTGAATGTTCAAGATTTCCTATTTCTTCCTCGTGCTGTCTTGTAATCAACCATTACCAGATATAAAACCACATAAATATCTGTGATCTCTCAGGACTGTCTTGGTAAATGACTAATTTTCATAGTCACAGTCATTGAATCGATTTGTCCTCAGAAGCATATTTACAGGGAAGTAAATTCATGGATTCCTACTTTTCCAAAGTATTTTTCTTACATAATTAATAATTTTACAAATAATCGTAGACATCTTTGTTTCTGTACTTATAAGCTGGATGGACTAATCTTATTGCGTTAATGTCATTGATAAAGTTTTTTAACCTTCTGTAAATCAATCAAGAGAGTGGGAATATTATATTTGATGTCATCCTAAAACAGACTGAAACATCTGCCAGTATACCAGCCTCTGATAACTATTTTGAAAGTAGTTGGGCGGTGTAGAGACAGAAAATATTGAACCAGAGGTGTGGAAGATCCCCATAAAACAGAGCCTAGTTTTACAGACTCTACTCCAGTCAATGTGAAAATAGCTATCAGAGGCTGGTATACTGGCAGATGTTTTGAGTATGTTTTGCTTATGTTAGTGCCACTATGTAGATTTCTCATATGTCTTGAAATTTGAATTTAGTTTGAGGTACTGTGAAAATTTACTGACAGGTACGCATACTGTGGATATTCCTCTCTGCAACTGGATTTGTCAAAGCTGTATCCCAATTGCAGAGTGCCCATATAGCTATTATGTTTATCGATTAGTAAAGAGGTTTTTCTAAATTTTTTATTTTTATTGGGATCACTGACTACATCAAGCAGAAAGACATCTGTGGTTCTTGCAATTCCACAAAAAATAAGTGATTGATGACTCCTATAATTGCAAAATATGCTTAACATAGTCTTATTAAGGATCTTGATGATTAGTGACGCCATTCAACACTTAGATTTAGTGCAAATGCAGGAACCATAGACCAGTGTTCCTGATACACATAAAAAGTTCAGAAAACCTCTGTACAATCCCTTTAATTCTGGCAACTGCTTCAGATAACCGAAATTGACCACTTTTTATTGTAAACTCTAAGATGAATATTTATTGACCCAGGTTAAGTTTGGTTTGTGGTATATTTTTAATTGATACATATCAGAAGAAAAGCAGGGCATTAGATGTTACTCACCTGAAAATATATTTGTCTAATTTTCATTAAATGCAACCAGTATACAGGGATTCTTCAGAAAATTTGGTGAACCATTGGTTGAACCCATGTTACACTACCAACCGCTTTGCTTTACAAATTATGTGATTACGCAGGCCTACTTAGTGACGTCATGTTGTTGTCATAGCTTGTGACGTTTATTTTCAATACTGAGAGTTCAATAGTCACAAAATATCCAACTGAATTGTGTAAATGGTTGCACAAAATATTTTGTACATCCAGGGATCAGTCTATTTTGTTTTTCAGGTAGAATAAATTCTGTAATGTAGACTGTAAAGTCATACATTTCTGTTTCATTCTCCTAAACTACCCCAGAATAAAATGGACTATTCATGCTCATGATTGAAGATTTTCACAATGTTAATCTGTTAAAAACTGTGTTTAATACCTTGACTGCAAAATACACTTTTTTGGTATCACGGATTGCAGCGATGTGATTGGATTGTACACTAGCTTATACAGCTAATCAAAGCCCTGGATAGAAAGACTGTAAACATTATTACTATTTACAGACTTACTATCAAGGGCTTTTATTGTCTGTATCACTTGTGTACAATCAAATTACTGCATTTACAAACTTCCAAGATACAAGAAAGGTGACTATTGCAGTCAAGGTATAAAACACAGTTAGTAAGAGCTTTGACATTGCAAAGATTATGTGTGATTTTTCCCTGGATATGCATTATTTAGTTAATAATTAATGAACCTGCATATCAAATGAAATTGTAACCTTAAGGGCAAATGTATTGAAACTTGTGATATCCTTTGTAATAGTATTTTGTAGTTTATTTTATTTTTTCAATATTAGTGCATTTAATTAGTATAATGTGTATTTATTATTTGTGTCACTCAAGTGCTAAAAATTTAGACGAAAACCATAACTTAATTTTTTCTTCCATTAGGTTTTTAAAGGGAAACCTAATTTTTTCTTAAAGTGATTTTGATGTCTGATGCTTGTCTTCTCAGTTGATCTGGTAAAACAAATATAGCTTATTTATCCTTTAAATTTCTTAACATATTTTGCATAGGGATTTAAAGGAACATACATAGGGATAAGTTTCATATATAAAACTGGAACTGAAACATCTTCTATGAACTAAGATGTTCTGGTTCTTTTTTTTTTGAGGCTGTGAAGGATTTACTATGCCCACAAATTTTAGATTAAAATGCTTTCGTCAATTCAATTTTGTCTACCAAATTTAAGAAATTCTGAGGCAGATAATAGAATTATCTACTAAATTTAAGAAATTATAAGCTATTATCTATTATAACATTGGCTTTGTCAGCATCTTAGAACAATGTTTAGGTTTGTTAAATACAAATTAGAATATCTTGAATTTTGCAGATCATGGATAGCAAGTGTATTGACCTCTATAAAAACAGGAAACAGAAAGTCTGTATTTTAATCAGATTAGTGTAAAATAATTGTTACATAATTTTTTTTTTGTATATAATGATTATTATTGGCTTAGAGGAATATTAATAATTGTATATATTATATATTTAATCAAGTGATACTCATTTATAAAATGTGTATTCTAGCCATTCTAGTGTACTTGTACACATTCAGGTCTCTGGACCACAAACCTTTATTCATACTTAAATGATATTTTACTCAAATCTAAAGCAGCTATTACAAATATCAAATCAATCTTGTGGCTTGAGGCACAATATTTCTGGCATTATCACATTAATATTAAAATTATACCTTGTTTTGATGTGAGAAGTAAAAACTAAGCTGAACATGAGAAATGTTTTGTGGCCTTTTTTGGGTTATCAGGGACACCGATAGCATCAATTAACACCATTCCAATTTCCAGCTAGACATCTGTGGTCCGTGCAATTTTACTTAAACTGATATTAATATCTATAACTTTGAGTTAGTGACATTATAAAACACTTAGTTTTAGGAACCATAGACATCTGACTAAAGATTGAAATGGTGCAAATTGATGCTGTCAGTGACCCCAATACACATATGAAGTTTTAGTTAGCTACCTTAAACTAAAGTGAATTGTTTGTGTTTATGGTTTGAACCTGAATGTACACAGTATATTTGCTGGACTATATCACAAGAAAGATAATTTTTTTTATCTTCCGCTTTCATCCAAATATCAGTAGAAATGTATGAAATCTTTTTGTATGGTGAAAGAATAACTCCTGCTTGTTTCCAGCCTTCTACTTACAAGAAACCACAATCATACAGCATTCATTCCCTATATTATTACTTTATTTGGATGACTTTATAGTGATCAATGCTTCATTATGGAGTCAGCACTTCATTATGGAAGTCAGCGCTTCATTTTAGAGACAGCACTTTTCAATTTTGGAGTCAACTATCTTCATTATTGGAGTCATCACTTCATTACTGGAGTCAAGACTTCATTATGGGAGTGATCACTTCATTACTGGAGTCAAGACTTCATTATGGGAGTGATCACTTCATTATGGGAGTCAGCACCTCATTATTGGAGTCAACTCTTCATTATGCAGGTCAATGGTTAATTCTCTAGGGCAGTGTTCAGAATTCAATAAATATTTCCAACTTACTTTCTGGAGAGCTGGAAACAAGTACATGTGTTTTCAAAATCTAATTTTTTTTGTACTATAATTAAAAAGCTGTGATTCTTTATTTGTAAAATATTAAGATAAACTTTAAATGTAGTAGGACTATTTAGTGTGGATGCAAAGCATTATGCAAATCTAGTATGTAGTTATTCATTTCTATTTCTCTATTAGCAATTGTTATGTTTCAAAAAAACTTATATATTGAAATAATAACAAAATAAACTGGCTTAATCATAAAGTTCTAGAAATTTGAGCCCATCAGGGCCCATATCTGACTTTCTGAAGAACAACCTTATTTTCAGATGGATATGTGAGCAATATTTTGTGGTTGACCCAGAACAGGTGATGCAAATTCATTTGAGCTTAAATTGAGCTCTATTATTGTAACAAGGTTGAGAACATGTAAAATAAGACAACAACATACCTTTGGGAATTGATGGTAAAAGAAAGTGGACCACAGCCATATACGCCCACAACGTCATGCGGATGGTAAATATTCAATATTTTGGGCAAGGGCAATAACTCTGCTTCTAACGGCCGAAAATAGCTCAAATTCGAACTTGATCTTTGTTTTATGAATATGTATACACATACCAAATTTCCTTTGATTCCATCAAAAAATCTAGTTTTTAGAGCGTTTACAAGCAAATGTTGATGGACGGACAGGGGTGCCGACAATATACGTCCACATAGAGAGATGTGGGCGTATAAAAAGCAAAATGCAAATGGTAGCACATATCAACATTTGATGAAACAAATATGTTTACATTGAAATAAAAAGAACTCACTGTTAGCCTTAAGTAATTGCACAATATGAATACAGTAATAATTGAAAAAGAAAAGGCCAACTATTTCCTTAAAATAATGAAGGCAATAAAAATATACTTCAAACTTCTAGTTTTGAAAGTCCATGTGAAAAGCATCAATGTAACCTAGAACTAAGTCTGAATAGCTTTCTAGACAGTTGACAGCCAATTTACTTAAAATTACTTGGCCAATTTAATCTGTAATCTTGTTTTTTGTTACATGATTTTGACAATAAAAAAAATGCCAAATTTCACTTCTGGCAAAGCAGTTTGTCCCTGCTCAATGCTTGACCTGAAAAGACTTCAATGGATGCTTAAAGCTATGGAGAACTAAACTTGGTACTATAGCAGTTGTCTATAGTCAGAATGCAAAATAGATCTAAATAGTCAAGAATAGGAGTTGATAATATACTTAAAGCACCTAGTTCCCTCTGAAGCACAAAATTAAATAAAATGTTAATAAATTTTCTTGAAATGTTCAAGTTTTCTTGGTTGGAGACTTGATTTCTAAATCAGCATTTGATACACCAACGCACCAATCCGGTACTTTACCACTTTGTAAATAAGCTTCTCTTGATAAGGAGCGACTGGATAATGTTTCTAAAGCTCCTATCATAGAGCCTGAAAAAAATTATGTATATATACATGCTGTATTTGTTGTGTTATGGATAAATAGGAAGTTTTCCAGTAAAGAAAACAGAGACTAAAATGACATTGGAGGTTGTACTTCCCACAGGAAAATTCGTAATAATTAATTGCCATTGAGATACTTCCTCCCTATCATCAATATTAAAGGGACATGTGCTCCATTTTTTGACCAAACATACTTTAGTCTTAGAAACTGGATTTTTTAGCTGACCTAATCAGTGATAGTGTTCACAGTTCACCGATTTGATTTTTCAAATCCATTTGTGTCCAGAATTATCATGCATTCAAATGTTTAAATGACGACTATTTAAAAAGTAATTATGTTATTTTCGTACAATTCTAGTGATTCTGAAGAGTAAGACTATTTACATATATATTCAAGACTAAAATTACAACCCGCCCCCCAAAATGGCACACCTCTCCCTTTAAGAGATGTAGGTTAATATCATAAATCAATTTTACAAAGAAACGGCCATGCTTTAATGTTATGAAGAAGATCTTCAGCTCACGAAAAAGAACTTCTAAAATACACAAAATAAAAGATTTCGTGGGCAATAGAGTCAAAGGATGATTTTACCTCCAAGCCAAGCTGTGAAGTTCTCTTTAGCTGGTGGTTGATGGAATCTAAACTGTTTTATACCATATTCCTGTTGATATTTGGGTAGTTTAAGATGTTCATACAGCTCTGTTTTTAATCTATGATGAAAGCCTGGCATCATAGCTGTCCCACCCATTATAATAACATTCTCAGCTAACTGTTTACGTGTATCAACAGGACACTGAAATCAAACCAATATTTCAATTATGTCTCAATATTCAAATGCTTTGATGATAATCATTTCTTGGGCCATTACAAAATAAATAGTCAGCTTTACAGGCCCTGAATGCTCTGATAAAATACCCAGTCCTGAATTTATTAAGTGACATTTAAAATAGATAATAAATGTGACACATTCTTAAAGATCAAATAAGGCTATAGAATAATGGAAATTGAAAATGGCATGTCTTTGATCCGATGTCATGAGCTTTGGTACCCATTATGCAGATGGGTAGATTCACATGATGGTCTGGTACAAAGACTATAATAACACTTACCTCAAGAATGATAGTTATAATGGACTAACCTCTATAAGAGAGTCAAGAAGGATTGATTTAATGGACTTACTTCTATACGAGAGTGAAGAATGATAGTTATAATGGACTTACCTCTATAAGTGAGTGAAAAATGATATTAAAATGGACTTACCTCTAAATGAGAGTCAAGAATGATAGATACAATGGACTTATCTCTATAAGAGAGTGAAGAATGATAGATATAATAGACTTACCTCTATAAGAAAGTGAAGAATGATAGTTATAATTGACTTACCTATATAAGAGAGTGAAGAATGATAGTTATAATTGACTAACCTCTATAAGAGAGTAAAGAATGATAGTTATAATTGACTAACCTCTATAAGAGAGTGAAGAATGATAGTTATAATGGACTTACCTCTATAAGAGAGTGAAAAATGATATTTATAATGGACTAACCTCTAAAAGAGAGTGAAAAATGATATTTATAATGGACTAACCTCTAAAAGAGAGTCAAGAATGATAGTTATCATGGACTTACCTCTATAAGAGAGTGAAAAATGATTTTTATAATGGACTAACCTCTAAAAGAGAGTCAAGAATGATAGTTATCATGGACTTACCTAGAATAAGAGAGTGAAGAATGATAGGTATAATGGACTTACCTCTTTAAGAGAGTGAAGAATGATAGTTATAATGGACTTACCTCTATAAGAGTGAAGAATGATAGTTATAATGGACTTACCTCTATAAGAGTGAAGAATGATAGTTATAATGTACTTATCTCTATAAGAGAGTCAAGAATGATGGTTATAATGTACTTACCTCTATAAGAGAGTCAAGAATGATAGTTATAATGTACTTACCTCTATAAGAGAGTCAAGAATGATAGTTATAATGGACTTACCTCTATAAGAGTGAAGAATGATAGATATAATGGACTTACCTCTATAAGAGAGTGAAGAATGAAAGTTATAATACACTTACCTCTATAAGAGTGAAGAATGATAGTTATAATGTACTTACCTCTATAAGAGAGTCAAGAATGATAGTTATAATGGGCTTACCTCTATAAGAGAGTCAAGAATGATAGTTATATAATGGACTTACCTCTATAAGAGAGTCAAGAATGATAGTTATCATGGACTTACCTTTATAAAGGAGTCAAGAATGATAGTTATAGTCAAGAATGATGATGGATATAATGGACTTACCTCTATAAATGAGTCAAGAATGATAGCAATAATGGACTTAACCTCTATAAGAGAGTCAAGAATGATAGTTATGATGGACTTACCTCTATAAGCGAGTCAACAATGATAGATAAAATGGACTTACCTCTATAAGAGAGTCAACAATGATAGATATAATTGACTTACCTCTATAAGATAGTCAAGAATGATAGATATAATGGACTTACCTCTATAAGAGAGTCAAGAATGACAGATATAATGGACTTACTTCTAAAAGAGAGTCAAGAATGATAGTATTATAGAGTCAAGAATGATAGTTATAATGGACTTACTTCTATAAGAGAGTGAAGAATGATAGTTATAATGGACTTACCTCTATAAGAGAGTGAAGAATGATATTTATAATGGACTTATCTCTATAAGAGAGTGAAGAATGATATTTATAATGGACTTACCTCTATAAGAGAGTGAAGAATGATAGTCATAATAGACTAACCTCTATAAGAGTGAAGAATGATAGTTATAATGGACTTACTTCTTTAAGAGAATGAAGAATGATAGTTATAATAGACTTACTTCTATACGAGAGTCAAGAATGATAGGTATAATGGACTTACCTCTATAAGAGAGTAAAGAATGATAGTTATAATGAACTTACCTCTATAAGAGCGTAAAGAAAGATATTTATAATGAACTTACCTCTATAAGAGAGTAAAGAATGATAGATATGATGGACTTACCTCTATGAGAGAGAGAAAAATGACAGTTGTAATGAACTTACCTCTATAAGAGAGTCAAGAATGATAGAAATAATGGACTAACCTCTATAAGAGAGTCAAGAATGATAGTTATAATGGACTTACCTCTATAAGAGAATCAAGAATGATAGTTATAATGGATCTTTCATCATTGTCATGTTCAAATAGTACTTCAGCTGAATGCTCTCTACAAATATTCAAATATATGAATGATGTATGTGGTAACAAACAGTGGCTCAACTAGATGAGTGGGTGCCCATGGACTCAAGTGTGTTGGGGCCCCTCCCCCTCTGGAATTGCTTCCAGCATTTTTATTTCATCTACACAGAGAATTGTGCCAAATTTTGAATTTGCAGCATGAAATTTAGATAAAATGAATTTTTACTACTATCAAAGATATGCAACACTATGCAGTGTGCAAAGCAGTAAATTTTACAATGACAATTTTCTTCAATAGTCAAAGGCCATGATGATAAATCCATTTATGAACAAAACTACTATCCACAAAGGCAAGTCTCAAGAAAAAGCTAAGTCTTCAATGTAACTTCAAATGCAAATAGTTGTACAATGAGAAGAAGGCTGATTAATAGTAAGCTTGACACTACTACTGATAAGCTTAGCTTGACCATTTCCATTTTGAGACTTAGGTTTATGTGAAAATGCCCCCAGATGTATTGGTCTTACAATTAATCAAACAAGCACAAACCTAATTTTACCACTAACATGAAGTAAACTAGATCCACCAATAGGATAATCTACTCCAGGTGGGGGAGCTGGTAACTGAAATAAACAAAAATAAGAAATTTGTTTACTTCCTACTTTTCTAGAGTTAATTGAGCTAATGAACATGACCAACACCAAAACCAAGCAGTGTGCAATAAGAAAATTTTCATAAGGAAAGCAGCATTAGTCTTCTTGTTTTCGATTTCCAACTGTCGATGGATCTTTATGATTCAACCCAGACAAATTAAGAATCAATTTGTCTCAAATTGTGACAAAAACATGTTTCATCATTTACCTTATTGACATCTCCACCATAAACAGTGACATCTTGTATTAGACTAGCTCTTTTAGTATTAGTAACAAAACAACAACGTACTGCAATATAATATAACATAACTCATTAAATCATACCATAAACACCTATACATGACACAGTATATCAAACAAAATTAAATGGATTATCATGTCCCTGTAGAAGAATTAGATTAAGCCAAAGCAGTCTGCAATAAGGGAAATTTAGCTGAAAAAGCATTATTAGGCTCGCTCTTAAGATTTGTAAGACATAAAGGATCTTTAAGTGAGAACATAATATTATGGTACATTGGAATTGAGTTTATAGAAATATTCAAGGTAGTATCAGACCCCCTTAGCTTTAGCTACAGACCTGTCTGAAAAGACAGAACGAATTAAAGCCTCTTTCACTACAGGCCTCTCCAAGTTTTTGGGCCTGTCATTTGCTATCTCAAGACTGGCTTGTTTTGTCTACATTTTAGGAGAAAGTAGCACTCGTATCAACTTCGAGACAAGAATGCTGCTAGCTACTCTCATATAATGAACACAGATTTCCATATTGAACAAAATCAAAATCCATCTTGACAGAGTTATCTGCTCTTGCCAATTTATCTGGCAATATGTCAGCCGTTCGTGACCGAGTCAATGTTCAACTTATAGAAACTAACAAACATTGGCAAATATAGAAAGTAGACGCCTAGACTGATGTGTCGTTTTTGTCTTACTTCACTGTGTATAACACAATGTCTAGTCACATGGTTACCATATTGAATTATTGGAAAACCCTGATGATAACATTAAGATAATTTATGTTAAATAATTGACAAAAAAAACTTTGAAATAAGAAGGCTTATTACAATTAGGGCTAAAATGAAACATTGCTACAGTAAATTTAACACCTACCTTTAATGTCTTCTAAAACATCTTCTGTTAGTATTTCTAAAATAAACCATACATTATATAAGTCAGATTTAACAGAAATTTATAACATTATGACATAAAAAAGTTGTGACTGTGCTCATAAAATAGATGACATTAAGGCAATGCGAAGGCAGTAGCTCTGCTATGAATCTGGTACTTCATTTGCCAGTACTTGTGTGATAAATGCTATGGATTACCTCTATTATAACAAGATATTTGTTTTACAGCTGATAGTAACTGATAAATCATATTAAAGGGATTTGCCAAAGGGCCAAGTATCCTCAAAAGTTAAATTTCAAGTTATTCAAATCCTCTCAAATTGATGTGAACTTACCTGGATTAGAAGCAACTGGTTTACTCTGACCATCATCACCTTTAATAGTACCATGTTCTAATAACTGAGCTTGCATACGACTATTAATCAAAGTTTAAATATCATACATATATACATACAAGGGTGGGCATTACATACAAGTAAATGGATTTTTCCAGATTTTGATTGGGTAAGGAAAAGGTGCGCATTATATTCGGAAAGATACAGTACATAAACTGGCATCCCTTTAAACACAAGGTCCTGGTCTAATAACTATATAGTCTGTAGAAGATAAACATCAATAAATCTGCACCCCCTCCGCAATCACCCATCAAAATCTTGTCCCAACATGGCTAATGTATGGTTAATTAACCTCTCTAAACCAACCACCAAGTTCATTTATTAATTCCATTTTTTTCAATGATTGATTTTTCACGGAATTACAGTGTTTTATATTTCTAAAGGACCTAAATTTTCAGTGGCAGAGCCACTGGGGGCATGGGGGAAAACCCCCTTGAAAAGCTGTTTGCACCCTCAATTGTAACCCCACTTTATTTTCAACAAATCTAAGTGTCTACCTTTTTTCCCCAAAATATATGTCAGAATGCACGAAATTTTCTTGAGAGAACACTCTAAGACACTCTATAAGAGGATTGCAACTATGACACCATCACAGAGTAGCAAAAATTTGAATTCAGACTCAGCAGTTGTCTCTCCATTGAGTCAGTCTGCCCCCTATTTGTACCCCCAGTTTCAGAAGGCTGGCACTGCCACTGTCAATTTTTGGATAGGCTGAATCGCAAAAATTAATCCACCAAAATAAATGATTTCATTTGAAATATTAAGAACCAAAAAGTGACCTACTTGTGAATAGCGCTACCTCCTAATGGTAATGCTTGCCAAGCCTTTAAAACAGGTATACCTTCATATACCTTTTACTAGTTAACGAACATAAATATCAATGAGGTCATCACAAGAGTTTCAAATTAACAGACTTCTAGATGGTCTTATCTAAACTACTAGACATTTTTCTCATGGCAGTCCCTCTTACTTGCACCACTTTATCGAGAAAATCAGGTAAAAAAAGGTACTATATAAAGGTCTATACAATAGCGTACTTTAAAGGGATTGTAATGAGGTTTTTTTCAACTATGTTTATCTGAGACATTGATAGATCAATTTGCACCATTCCAATTTTTAAGTCAGATGTCAGTTTCTGCAATTCCACTAAACCTTACAGCAAATCAAAGTCATTATTGTCCTCTATGCCCATTTTTTTTAGTAAACCTCTTTACAATCCCTTTTTATCACAGATCTAATAATAGATGAATAAAGGATACAGGTATAACTACAGTTTCTTCATAACCAACATCAATAGCTAAACCAATATTACCTCCTATCGTTAATAATGATAACATATGACATGGTGCAAATAATACACAGCTCACCTAGAAATAATAAACAGTAATAATAACAATAACAAGGAGCATAATTATAACAAATAATGGTAAAAAATGACATGGTGTAAATAATACACAGCTAACCTGAAAATAATAACAAAATAATAACAAAATAATAAAAACAATAACAAACAGTACACAAATAATAACAAATAATGATAAGAAATGACATTGTGTAAATAATACACAGCTAACCTGAAAATAATAACAATAACATATAGTACCAGTACACAAATAATAACAACAGTAATGTTAACAAATGACATAGATTGCAGGTAAATTCAAAACCATCTCTGAGACAAATGGTGTTATGAGAATCCCATTGATCTGATGTTGGAATTCAAAATCAGAACAAACGACCTTACCTCATAATGTTTATACAGAACTTTAGCCAATGTTTCTTTAAAGGCTGTTGGACATAATAGAGATTCAACAACAACGACTGGTCTATCTTTAGGGTTGACTAATAATCTCCTACAATAGATAATAGTAAATAGTTTATAATAACTATACAACCAAAGCTGAAATATTTTATCAATAATAAAAAAAACACCCTGATTTTGCAAATGAACTCTCCTAATCAACTATAATACCATATCATATTGATAGGAATTGTTGAAGAGTCCATTAAATGTATAGGAATGTCAAACAAACACTAATGGATTTATCAAGAGTCATTATCAATTTAACCACACAACGATGACCTTGAATAAGTCATCTTTAGGCATAATTCCAGCTGACACAACTGTAAATGGGTACAGATAATCCAGGAAAGATCAATGCCAAGAGGCATGGCCGAGGACAAGCTAGCAGAAAAGATCCTTGGTGAACCTAAGTTGTTGTCCTTGTCAAGTATAGTTGTTTCTTTCTTTCTAGATGGAACAAGTTTTACTCTTATCACAATAGAACAGGTCCACCACAAAACCCTTGAAGAGCAAAGATGATAGAACAAGGTTTTTGTCCCTCACCAAATTCAAAGAGTTTCTCTAAAATCATATTTGTGATCTGCTTCACAGTAAAAAGGAAACTGCATTGGAAAATAGAAAGAAATTTTCTCAACTGATTCAAGCTGAAATTCAAGTCACATTTCAGATAATGAAATTTAATGAAAATTTTGGATTTTTTTCAGATTATAGACTTACCTAAAGTAGAGTTTAAAAAGAAAATCTTTTAAATTATCATAAAGTTCTTCTGTATTAGAAAAACTCCATAGCTTGCTTTGCTGAAAAAAAAAAAAGAATTTTACAGGTATAGAATAAAAAATATTGATAAAATTTTATAAAATGAGCACTTCCCCGAAATCTAATTGAATTCAGTGATTTGTAAACTCTGTCATAGATTAGATTGATCTATTGGACTTAAATGGCGGTACCAGTGGGGATATAGAAGGGAGAGGCTGTATTTGCTCTCCCTAGTTAAACGATTAGCACCCCCAACTGTACCCCTACTTTGCTTTTAATTAATTTAAAAACATGGTTTTTACATAATTTTTGAACCAAATTATGTGCCAGGATTGCACCAAATCAATTAAATTTTTCAAAAATATTCTTGAGAGAACCATTTCAGACACTTCATGAGAGGCTTGCAACAGTTAGAGTATATTTTAGATTTGACAGAACATTCACACAAAAAATTATACAATTTGATTTGAATCACTGATTGATGTGATAAAGTCTATTTTTGGCTAATCATAGAACATAGGCTATCTGTGAACGGAAGCAAATTGAACCCTGTGCGTAATAATATTATTATTGTTAATCTAATTCAGTCTGGAGAAATATTGTTATTTCATCAGTTCTATGATACTGACCTTTCCTGTGGTAGGATTAACAACAACACTAGGTATAATACATCTTGGTGCAGCATCAGCAGCTATTCCACATCTATAAGAAAAAAAAATTGTCACAATAAAACATAGAAACTTTTCAATTATGTAACTCTACACAAGTTTGATAACATTTGACTTCCATATAGTCTGGTGTTTTTTTTTAACTATGAATTCACAGTCCACCATTAGTTTGTGTCAAGAGTCTTCAGAGACAGTATGACATTGACAGGCCTGACGTTTATATATCCATACCGGTACTACGTAATGTCTTTGCCTTTCGGGTGGATGAAAATTTTCAAATTTCTATGTAATAGAATAGGATTAGGAAGCATTTGCATTTGCCTAAGTGTATCGTGTATACAGTGGTGTAACCTATTTTCGTGGATATAAGGATTCAACACCGAATTTCGTCAAAGTTAAAAAAACGAAAAAAAAAATTTTATGTCTTAGATGTTTCCTCATATATTCTACAAAATAATTAAAATTGGTTTATTTCGATTTTCTTTATGAATCCTTCATTTTGACCCATATTTCATGAGCAACCAACTCGGCAACGGCGGCAGAATGCGTCACCTATTTTCTACAATGTTTGATCTATAAATAAGTCGAGAAAAACACGTTCTATGGATACCGGGTGGTATAATTAATTTCTCTTAGTATTTATCTTTAATATCAATTCATTATAACTAGTGACAATTCCTTCAAAGAACCACGATTTAAAAAAAAAAGTGACTGACAAAATAAGATACGTAGCGTGATTTATTGCTAAAAGTCACTGAAACAACATAAGAATACGACCCACTTTGTGTTCCATAGAAATTTTCTGCTGACACGGAATCCGATTGTTGATCATTCGTTGGACTACATTCTACGACACTTGGAATTCCGATTACCGTACCACTCTGGATTATAAGGAAATTCGGCCGATAAAAAATGGTGACGTTTGGTAATAAGTGAAATCCGCCATTTTGTATTTGTCAAAGTGTACATTAATACATTTTACCTTGCTTGAAACTACTGGATTCATTCTACTAGCTGACATTGTAGAGAAAACCCATGTTTATTAAAACAAACTAACGCGGAGGTCGCGCAAGGTCGCTCATGTAAATTATTAATCATTTCCGAAAATCCACGAATAATAGGTTTCCACGAAATTAGGTTACTTGACTGTACTTATTATTGATTGATTAGAGATTGAGCCATTTATTTGAAGATTAGTAGTCTATTCCCCCACCTCCACTTCTACAGCTTGGTTATTTTCTCAGACCCTTTTACATAAATATGAATAAAATTACTTGGTATAGGCTCTCCCGATATCTAACACAACCACAGTCTTGTCTGTATTGTAAGCTAAGCCTTCATAAAGAGGCATTCTGATGTTATTTAACTCTTTTCGCTTATAAAATTAATATTGATTTCAGAAGTCAGCCATCTTTACAAAGGGGCATAACTCTCATTTACCAGCATTCGGATTTTTAAACCAAGCCTGTTAAAAAATTAACTCGAATGCATTAATAGCAATATAGCCCATCATTCGCAAACAAATCCAGCTGATACAAAACAGAATTTTACAAAATTGATCCAAGGAACTAGACTCTTGATGCAAAAGCATTGCCGGTATCAGTCATTACTCCAAGGTATGAGCTATCGCAATGGCAAGAAACTAACTATATAAAAGCATTTCAGATCAGTTGTAGCTGAAGCCACACTACAAATAACTTCCGTCTAAGAGGTAGTATTCCTTTAGCATTGATCAAAGATAAGATAAATGACGTTTAGAACTTTTTGTTTTGACAACATCACCCGTTCCCATTCAGCACCTGGCAAAAGTATAAAAAAAAATGAAAAAATGTAAATAGATAAAATTATCTTGGTCTATTACATTACAATATGATAATGTTAAATAGTACATAATATATTATGGTCAAGATATAGCCTACTTAAATTTTATATGTGTATCGGGGACACTGATAGCATCATTTTGCAAATTTTAGATCAGACATCTGTTGTTCCTGCAATTCCACTAAAAACAAGTGACTCACCAATAGCAAAATATGCTTTACCATAATATAATATTATGACCCTTAGTGACGTCATAAAACAATTTACATGTAGCTTTGGTGGAATTGTAGGAACCTCAAACATCTGACTGAAAATTGGAATGGTGCAAATTGATGCCATCGGTGTCCCCGATACACATAATACATTTAGGAAACTTCTTTAGAATTCCTTTAACCAAAACTATTGAGCTAATTTTTAAAAATAAAATACGTGTAGGTCAACTGAGTACTGTGCCAAATTGAAAATCCAAATATATTTGTTTACTAAAGCTCTAAAGTT
>NW_008710370.1:4707278-4720110 GCF_000327385.1 Lottia gigantea
ACGGATGCATAAACATAGTCAACAAGTGGTTGCCTAGCAAGATACGCCCACTTCCTTCATAACAATTTTCAGTATATCAAAGGCAATCACCAATTAGTGTCAAATCGTACCAAAAATCTAATTTGTCAAAGATATTGTTGATTTAATCAAACGCACAAATGTTCATAAAATTCTGACTTTTACCTCTATCACGTTCACAAGCCAACAAAATTTTCACGCGATTTTACTAAGTCAAAGGCAATAACTCAAATTCCGTTCACCGAAAAATCGTTAAATTCAAATTTGAACAAGATCTCAATGAAAGATTAAAATCAGATCATAACTGTAGTCTCTATAGAATTCACAAACATATTTTGACGCGTTTTTGCCATGTCAAGGGCAGTAACTCAAAAACATTTTATCGAAAAAATTCGAACTTGTCAAATATCTCATCGATATCAAGGAATTATCACACCAAATTTCTTTAAAATCAGATAAAACTGTAGTCTGTATTGTGTTCACAAACAAATTTCGACGCGTTTGTCATATGTCAAGGGCAATAACTCAAATTTGAACAAGATCTCATTGTAATAAATGATCACACTAAATTTAATGAAAAGCAGATAAAAACTGTAGCCTCTATTGTGTTCACATGCCAATTGTGGGCGGACAGACCGACGGACCGAAGGTGGACAGTGGTGACGATAATTTACGACCACATTATAATGTGGGTGGAGTAACAAAACGGTAAAATGCAAACACAAAAAATAAAACGTCCATCAAAAATTCGGAAAACTTCTGAAATCTCATCAATATACACACATGTTTACACCCACCAAGTTTCTTAAAAAAAACAGTATCGCGTTCAAAAGACAATTATGACCGCACTATAATGTGGACGTACAAAAAATACAGAATTATGCTCTTTAAGGGCTCACTGCTATCTTCAGTCAGCTTGCTAATATATGATACTGCAATTTTGCTTGGTATACTTAAGCACCATGATAACTGCCCATGCCGTTTGAGTGCTGTCATGAAAATGGAGCGTTACGTGAAATGGCCCTTAACCTGCATCTGCATATACTTACATATTATCATTATTAGGTATATCTGTTGCTTGGAAAACACAGCATTTTTCTCGATGTATCTTTGTTGATGGAGCAGATCGTTTGGATGGTAAAGTCATATGTGGTTCTGATGTATGTCTTGGTATTCTGTTTTCCAAGGCAGTATCAGTATTGTTCCTTTTGTCTTCCATTATCAGTGATTGTATTACGGGAATTTGCCTGTGACCTGTGTTTTTAACCGATGGCTTGGATTTGCTCTGTTGCTCGTTCACACCCCCGTCTTTAAGAGAAGCGACTTGTTTTTGCTTGAAGTTATTAATAAACGGCTCGTGATATCCATACAGATGATTACTTTCAGTGATTTTACTAGTACTGGTACCATAATTCCATCTTGGTTTTGGAGCATGTTCTGCCGAATGCTTAGATTGGTGGCTTTTGGATCCTTCTTCCAAATTGGAATCCAATCGTCCTTTTCTGATACCAGTTCTTCCACCAACTCTTTTCGAACCCTCGTCATAGCATTTCAGACAACCCATTTTGGAAAACTCTTCAGCGAAAGCTTCCTTCTTGCTTTCTCTAATTTCTGCCATGGTCGGTTTCTGGTTGGTAGACTTCACATTAGGATTATTTGCCCGAAAGGCTGATCTTTCCAGTGCTTGCTGTCTGATATCATTCCCGTGTTTTTCCACTTCTTCCTTTCTGCAAGCTGCAATATCTTTGATTCTTTTAATCCTCTCAAGTGGCGCATTGGCAGAAGCTGAATCCGATCGAGTCGGCATTGGAGTTATAGGCCTATTAGTTGTTTTTAGTAGACTTAAACGTAACCCGATAGCCTATTTACAACAATAAATGGAGCGAAAGTGACAATGCTCCAGCGTGGATACTGTGACGTCATAAAGAACTTCTATGACGTTAATTTCAAAATGGCCGCTTGCATGGAATCTGAAAATTGTCAGTGTTATTAGATCTAGTACTACTACCTATGCTTTGGCGAATCTACTCAAATTTTAGCTATGGGTTCTAATCATTCGAAGACACAAAGACCAATGACTTATATTCAAAGACCTGGTCAATATGGACAAACTGAAGACGAAGTTGTCAATTCTTTACCGAATGTTGAAGATTCTAGTCGTTACAGATATCTACCACCAAGCATGATTTCTGATTCAAATGTTCTAATGGCGAGATCAAAGAGAAAGACTTGTACCTCAAACCCAGAAAATACATCGCCATCAGTGGTAGGCCTACGATCATCACCCGGTGTTGAAGATTTGTTAGATATTGAATTGCCAATGGCAATGGATGCAGATGTTAGTAGTGATGATGCCAATGGTTCGGTGAATGAAGACTGTGGTGTTGAAATTGACATTGACGACATTTCTGTCAGTAAAAAATCGAGAAGAAAACCAGTTGAGAAAAGAGAATATTTCTTCAATAAAGGACGAAAAGAAGATGTAACTGCTAGTGCTGATAATGATTCTTACAATAACCTACTGATTGATGATAGCCGCTCTTGTGAAGGTGTTGAGGCTACTAAGCCTACAAATGAAGGTGGCAATACTGCTGAACCCAAGGATTGGAAGGTGTGGCCAATAGAATCGCAAGAACAGAAATATCAAGATGATCAATTTTTAGAGATACTTAAAGAGACACCCACCCGAGCATGTCACAGTAAGAAATACTCAGATAACAAAGTTTTTAAGGAACAAGACCTCGCACCATTGAAACAAGAACAAAGCTCAGAGGGCATCAGAAAGCAATTGTATCTGCAAGGAATCATCGCCGACGAAGCTTCAGAAACTGATTCTAAGGAAGACTTGTGGGATAAGAGTTTCATAAGGGAATGTGCAGAGTCAAGACTGGAACGACCAAGTCATGTGCGACTTCCTCCAATAAAATCCTTAGACAAATTGGCTTTTGCAAATAAACGGTTTGGATTTCGTCAACGCGGTTGTTCTACAGCTAAAGTGAATGGTTGTGAAAGGTCTGATCACGAAGAAAAAGGGTCACAACAACTAAAGACTGACAAAATTCTCCACAAAATTGATACTTTAGATCTAGTGTGAAATAAATATATCATAACAGAGTGTAAGCTTATAGCATATACAACATTATGTTCCTTTGTACATTATTATCCATATTATTATCTATCCGTAGCTTTTACAATCCCATATTCTCACCATTAGATACTATTAACCGCCCTTGGCAGACCATACGTCACCATTCAATTCATCAGGATTGTCGTAGCATTTGATGCGATTAATTATTTTATTTCAACTATGAAATGTCGATTTTCACTAATAGGTCAACATTGTAGGACTGATAATAATATTAATAACATTAGAAACATTTCTATAGATCCATACTATAAAAGATCATGCAAAAAGGTATCCTAGAACGTGGTATTACTCGTGTAGAAGTGAGTTTCTGATATAAAGGGAAACGTTTTTCATGTACTAGACTGACTCCTAAGCCTGGAGGTATATCGAAATAAAGTCTGTTTTAACTGCTATCTCCGCTAAGACGGAATTTTTAATGTTTCGTAAAAATCGTTTAGAGTACAAACGCTCTTTTAGTTTCGAGAAAACAATCTTACAGACTTGGTTAAAATCGCTTGATCTTGTGGAAATTCGGTGACATCGTAAAACCTGTGACTTAATTATACCAGAAAAGGTATGTTTTGGGTGAAATGAGCTCTTATGCAGCAGTTTCCTTAAAATTACTGACCTCTACTAACATACTACAAACACTACCAATATCCGTATCATTACTGATCTCTACTACATACAACAGTCAACCACTACCAATATATATATATCATTACTGACCTCTACAACTACGCACTAAAGTCAATGCTGATCTCTACAACTACACACTACAGTGAAACACTACCAATATCCGTATCATTACCGACCTCTACTAACATACTACAGTCAAACACAATCAATATACTGGACTACAAACTACAATCAGGCACTATCAATTAAATTCCTATCTTTGAAAGTGAGTTTATTGAACAGCTAACTGAATACATTCAAGTATGTGCTGCATAATATTTGTAATATACCAAAAATCATATAATTAATAACTGTAATACTGTAATACAGTAATACTGAGTAGGCTATTTTAAAATTGGAAAGATATTCTACATTTTGTTTATTTTTTTCTTGAACTATGGGAGTTCATTTGATGTATTTGTGAATATGATAAAAGGGAGTTGGGCTATAATCAATATAAAGCAAAATGTATTTATATAGACTGTGAAGATATATTTATCATATTTATGTACATTTACCCCCTTTACCTAGAAATAAAAGTGATAAAAAGTCAAATTCTTTTGGATCTAAACTTCTTTCATTTTGTAAATCTACATCTTGTTTAATAGCAAATGGTGGTTTAGGTCTAGATGCATCAGACGGTAGAATAACTTTCTGTAATAAAAAGGGTGAATCTGTAATTGATTATTTACTTGTCCCATGACATTGTATATACTTTAGTGTATTAGAAATGGACGAGTTTTCTGATCATGCACCCATTGAGTTCAAAATTAGTTGTCAGAAGAGTAAGGCCCAGAAAGAGAAGCTATCTGGCAAATAAAATGTTCGAGTTATCATTTGGACTAAAAATTAAGATTGTAAAATAGAATTTCATTTTGTTAATAAA
This sequence comes from Lottia gigantea, assembly GCF_000327385.1. Lineage (NCBI taxonomy): Eukaryota > Metazoa > Mollusca > Gastropoda > Lottiidae > Lottia > Lottia gigantea. Next base: position 4,711,988 of record NW_008710370.1, read on the forward strand.
TGTCTCCCAATCTTTAATACCCATCTTGAAAACTTGTGTAATCCAAACCAGACCACTATTGATGAAGTAATTGAGTTTATAAGTACAACATTACATGATGTTATTGATTACGTCTATGGTAAAACTATTAGTAAACATAAGAATAGTTAAGGCAATACAATGTTTGTGGGTTACACAAATAGCATTTATATAAATTATCAGTGGTAAATAAGTTGTAATAATAAAGTTTTGAAAAATGTAGTCTTTGTTCATTCCATTCCTGTAAATATTGATCCCTTAGTCTCAGTTTCATTATATCAAAGCATGGAACTCGGTCGTCCTGTTGTGTCCATAGATAGCCAAGACCCAGTTTGTCTAATAAAATTTTGACAAGGAATGCCCAGTTATCCTTCTTTGCATTAACATTAGATGCTATAACATCATTACGTATTACGTTAAAAACATACAAAATAAGAGAATTTTAGTTAAAGATAACATGCAACCAATATTTTGAAATTAACTCATGCCTTAATAGAAGTAAAGGAACTCTACCAAGTTCTGCTAGAACAGCTGGAGTGGAAGTTGAAGATTTGACACCCAGAATACGTTTGCAAAATTTTAGGTGAACTTTCTCACAATCGGGGGATTTGTGGAAGCCCCAAACAGGGCAAGAATAGGACAGGATAGAGCCGATATATGTATCAAATAAAATGGTTTAGTAGCGTCGACTCCAGCTCAAGATGTGCAAACAGGTCCAAATTAACATCATCCTCAGGCAAGTCCAACCAATCTTTGTCAGAACAGCCACCACATTGGGCATTAGAATTGTTGCATTATGAGAGACTTAACATATAGAACCATTGAAATTGGCTATAAGTTGGGGGAACTAAACAGTGAAATTCAGTAGAGGTATTCTTGAAAGCATCAGGGATTTGAGAGGTGAGATGGAAAGTATTAATTAGGAAACTAGGCAAATATCTGCTAGAACTGAGGCTCTTGAGAATACTATCAGAAGAATGGAGGGGGCAAACAGAACGTTGAAATTGTAAATATGAAAGCAAGATCCGATAGAATTAAAGTGTGTGCATGGAATTGCCAGAGAGGGAGGGCTTTTTGCCAAATTGAAAGACACAAATGTTATTGATATTATACAAAATAAAGATATTTATCTGTCTGTCTGAATGTTGGCTAAATGTGTAAAGGAGGTGATTGTGTTCTATTATTAAAAAACCTTCTTTTTTAGTGTCAAATTAAGCTATTTGATTAATTGGCGTTTCTAAAGAATTATCATGTATTCTTAATCATATCATTATGTTCTTATTGCAGATACTTAGGGCTTTTAACCTATCATAAATGTCTGTATGTACAGTCGGGATAAAAAAAAAATACTTTTTTCTTGTTCGGTCGCTCATTGGAATTCTGCTGGTAATTCTCTACTAATTTAGCTAATTATGAATTAATTCTGGACATTTGAAATAAAGTCATTAGAACACTCTACTTTCTATTCATAAAAGTATTAGCATTTTCATTTTCATAAATGAAAATAAGGCAACCCATCTTTAAGACTGTCTCCTTTGGTTGAAATTTGATTTTAATGCATGAATTGAAAACCCATATTATATTATTTTGCATGGTCTATATACCACCAATGAAATCTGTATTTTTTTTAAATATTATGAATGTAATGTTGTTGAAGAAAGAAACCTGGTTGAATTGAAATAAAGGTGTGGTTTGCACCAATTGTACACTAATTGGGAGACTTTAACAGTAGGTTATGGACAGAGCAATTCCGACATTCTGTATGATGTAATTAATAATGAAGTAGATGAAATCATTCATAGTAATAGAAAAAATGAAGATGATGTTTTGGCCAATACTTTTGGACTCTTTGTAGAAACAGTAGTCTGCGAATCCAAAATGGAAAAACTTCTGATAACAGTCAATATACGTTTCACAACGAGAATGTTGATAATGTAATAGACTTAAACAATTGATAACAATTTTTAGAATTTATTTAATAGGTATAATTTTCGACAGTTTACAATGTATTCTGACCACGATAAATTTGCGCAAATCGAAATCCAAGAGGAACCAAAGAAGACTGTCAACTCGCCTTTGAAAAATTTAAGCATAGTTTATGGGTGTTTAACATGATGCAAAGTAACAAGAAATTTGTCATGATATAAGAATAAATAAAATATATGTAAAAGATATCCTATATCACAAATGCCATCTGACGCTATATAACTCAAAATTATTCTATTTTAAATTTTTAAAGAAAATTGTTCAACTGAATACAACACAATTAATAGGCTATTATAAAAATTCAAAGAATTTAGTGGCTGTTGAGTATAGTTTACGGAGCCCCTAAGGCGCAATTGCAAACATATTTATTTATTAAATATTATTTATATAATATTTAATATAATATTTCGTTTAAACGAAATAACTAATTCGTTTAAACGAAATAATTATTTCGTTTAAACGAAATAAAAAGATGGGTTAATTATTTCGTTTAAACGAAATAGACGAAAAAATTAATTCGTTTAAACGAAATAAACATAGTGTATTTCGTTAAAACGAAATAATTATTTCGTTTAAACGAATTAATTATTTCGTTTAAATGAAATAATTATTTCGTTTAAATGAAATAATTATTTCGTTTTAACGAAATAATAATTTATTTCGTTTAAACGAAATAACATTTCGTTTTAACGAAATAATTAATTCGTTTAAACGAATATTAAATTTTAAGAGGCATGTGCTACCATTAAATATATTTTAGATGTCAAAAAACATTGCTGTTGTTCTTTTTGTAATGAGTTGGAATTTTCCCTACGAAGATATTAGATTGATACGACCCGGAACTAACGGATAAGCCGCCAAAATTGATATGACCAACTTTCGTGCAACTCTCACAAAATAGTCGGACTTGTGGTGTGATTTTGGTATCTATAAAGCAATCGATTGTCGAAAATGGTATGGGAGCGAATTCTTTAATTTCAATTTTTCTATTTCCCTTAATGTGCCAAAAGTTTCAAGCCTGGTAACTCGTGACCTTGATCTTTGGTGACCTTGTGACAAAAGTTATTGCCGTTGATGAGATCTATACAATGCCATTTCCATTTCTGTTGATTGATACTCACTTTTCAGACGCTTTTATAGCCAGCTGTATTCCAACATTTTATACATGACAATCCAACTTTAAAGATAAACTATGCGTGGGATAGTAAGTATACGTTGACTATGCCTTTTATTTATATACATTTGGCATATAATTGTGAAAGAAGCATCTCAGCAGGTACGTTATCTTCATTTTACCCGACATCAAACTATTTTGCGATCAATTCTAAATTCAAAAATTAATTTTTTTTTCGTAAAAATGCATTGGTAGTGTAGCTCGATTTATAATTTCGAGTAATTTGTTTTTTTGTTAAAAGCAAAATCGCACTTAAACTTGATGATCTAGCTTTCAAACAAATTAGGGTGTCAATTATTCTTTCCATTACTAATAATGTGATATTGTCGCTAATATATATGTGATACAATTACAAATGAAGTGTCTAAATATATTTTTCTAGGACCAGGAATTAAATCAAACCTTCCCTTCCTCGAAATCTAAAATGGCCACCGCGCATCTTAAATTGTTTGAAGAGGAAGACGCCAAATGTCCTGGCTTTCCTTAAGTCGTTTTAACAATGGATATCATCTGAAATATTATTTTATAAATGTCATAGAATGTAACACCTCAATCTTCACAGTCCCCATATATATTCGTGGTTGGACAGCTTTGTCGTTGCAGCTGAAAACCAAAGTCCACAAAAGTAACTTCCTTGAAACAGATTATTGCTGGGAGTCTTCGACGAGATTGACAAGATTTTTTTTCAAATCATGGTTAGGCAAATTTGGTACATATAGACAAATAACAATAAGAAGTGTGTGTCTTGACAACTGTTGGCGCTTTGACAGCACTGAGTGATCTGTAGACTAAACGCTCCATTGCAAAGGAGTGGAAGTTCTCTTTGTCCATTTTTATACGCCCACATGAAATGGGGGGCGTATATTGCCGTCACCCATGTCCGTCCGTCCGTCCACAATTGCTCGTAAACACTCTACAAGACACAATTCTTGACGGATTTTGACGAAACTTGGCATGAGTGTTTGTTATCACTCAAGGATGAACCCTATTGAAAATCAGAAGAATCGAAAAATATTTAGTATGAGTTATTGCCCTTCTTCTTGAAAACGCATTCAATTTTAGCTTGTAAACACTCTAGAAGGGACAATTCTTGACGGATTTTGACGAAACTTGGCATAAGTGTTTGTTATCACTCAAGGATGAACCCTATTGAAAATAAGAATTGAAAAATATTTAGTATGAGTTACTGTCCTTGTTCTTGAAAACGCTTTCAATTTGAGCTCTTAAACATTAAAAGGCATGATTGTTGCTGGATTTTGACAAAACTTGCTTTTATTATTCAGTTCCGCGCTGAAGATTGAATATTTGCCTTCTAAATTTTTATGAGCTAAAAATTGAACACGTTTTCAAGAACAAGGGCAATAACTCATACTCAATATTGTTCATTATCGCCCTAAAAAGTTCAAAAGAAGTGTATGACTAAATGTTGAATATTTCATACTGGTGATTGTTATTGTACTGCTAAATATTTTTATTCAAAATCAAAGCCACCAGTGGGCGTATATTACTTTGCCTGGCAAGCTATCTTTAACAGTAAAGACGTTTCATCAATAAGTGTGGCACCAGCAGGTCAAAATCAGTTCTCAATATCAATCAAAATATCACTTCACACAAAAAAATTGGAAAGACATGACTTGGAACATCACTCTCAAGATTGTGTGACTTTGATGTACAAAATAACAAAATATTAGGTTAAATACCTATATATAGGCCTATATACTGTGCCGATATGTTGCAGTTGGAACCACTTGTAACGTGAATCATCAGATTCCTTCCTCTGAAATGTCCAGGTATAGCTGACCTGGACCAGAAATATTGAATCGTATAAAATTTGATCGTATTAAATTGAACATGACGGCCGTTAAAGCTCCTTTTAACTTACATCATTGCATTCCTTGACCACCAAAGGACCATCAAGTGTCAATTATAATTTTGAAAGTCAACATAGGGCAGTTTTAGCTATTTGAAATCTGAATCATTGCATTTCTTGTACAATTAGACACCAAGAACTGGTTTATGGCTGACAAAGATCCCGAAATATCGACAATTATAGATTATTGATGGTCAACATTTTAAAATTCAACATGGCGGCAGTTGTATCCAATTGTAACATAAACCATTGGATGTTGTATCCAATTGTAACATAAACCATTTGGCCTTCTAGAGTGTTTACAGACTTTTAAGAACAAGGGAAATAACTCATATTAAACTTCGATTTTTCTGATTTTCGATAGGGTTGGATGATAACAAACATTCACACCAAGTTTTGTCAAAATCCGTCAAGAATTTTGCCTTCTAAAGTGTTTACGAGCTAAAAATTGACCGCGTTTTCAAGAACAAGGGCAATAACTCATTCTTAATCTTTTTCGATTCTTCTGATTTTCAAAAGGTTTCATCCTTGGGTGATTACAAACACTTACACTAAGTTTCGTCAAAATCCGTCAAGTATTGTGCCATCTACAGTGTTTACGAACGCATTTTCAATAAAAAGGGAAATAACTCATACTAAATATTTTTCGATTTTCCTCATTTTCGATTGGATTCATCTTTGGGTGATAAAAAACATTGACACCAAGTTTTGTCGAGGTGTGATCTGGCTTGGTTGTAAGTGTTTTTGGTAATTGGTCACGATTGTTGAGGCCAACATGTAGGATTACTGTAGCTGGTTTAGAATCATGGTCGTAGCTTTCGATAATGGGCTGGATGTGATAGATATGGTCACCAGGGTACGAATGGATTGTGGTATCTGAAGTCGTCTTGCTTATTCGGTTGAGGTTTGACGATCCAATGATTAAGGTGGATTTCTTTATGGCAGGAAGATTCCAGCATTGGGTACTGACTGTAAAGGCGTAGATTACGAAAGGGAAAATAGAATTGGGGTGCCCTCCCCGCGAGACCTGTGTTCACTAGACTACTGGCTCTTTTATGGGTCTGTGTAGATAGGGTGGTGATCCACATCCATATCTTCAGTCGGAATGATATGGTAACTCGAGTCTTTGTTTCGTTGATGATTTGGTAGAATTTGGTAATAACAGGCTGGATTAAGCGTTTCCCATTGGAGCGACGGGCCCAAGACAGGGCATGGGAATTGATGCGGTCGACAGCTTCTCCTGGAGGATGGTTTGGTAGTGGTCGTCACCTTAGAGAGCCATGTTTTGTTGAGGATCTATTATTCTCGTTCAAAGCTGAGGTTTTCATTGCTTGACGGATACAACTTCCAACCCAGAGACTTTGCGTTTGAAGGTGAAAGCAGGTTAACCTTTATTCTGGAGGGTAAGGATTACTAAGTGATAGAGGCACTGCAGAACCTGGAAGAACACATTAACATCGATGGGCTGGTGGTCGTTTCTGTTGTTGGTTTGGTCGGCGGTTATCTCTTGGTTGGTAGGCTGAGTTATTAAGGTAGGTCATCGATGTGGTGGGTGGGACATAGGTTGTTGGGATGCTAGGAGGTCGGCGATTTGTAGTTGGTAAGACTCGATGGAATATAGGGCTGCTTTAGGGTACACGATGTTGGTTTGCTTGACGGTTGGTGTTAAGATATCTGACTTCTTGCCAGTGGTTGTTGCATAATGAAAAATGTAACGAGGTTAGTGGGGGAATGCATCCTATGTCGATTTAAAATTAAATATTTTAGTGTAAAATGAAGCAGGTAGTAGTTTGAAAATAAAAAGATGCTGTAAAAAAAACGATGTAACTGTTGACCCCGGTATTGTCAACAAACAAATTTATTTTATGGGATAAGAAGGTTTGGTTGGGCTCAGGTTGTACCTGTGGAAGAGAGAAATAACACAGTTAATTTCAATACAAGATCCCTTTTTTACACAGCATAAAATACGGAATGAATCTCCAAAGCAGAAGATTATTACCTCCCTGTACTTAACCATATGCTTCAGACCACAGCAGTATACAGAAAATTAAGTACCCCTAACCTGTACCCGGTTACATAACTGTATATTTCAAGTAATGGATAATGCTCATAGGTCAGACATCAAATTAAAGAAAGACAAGCCTGTTTCTAATCATTTCAACCTCGACGACCATTCAATAGACGATCTCGCCCTAATCCCAATTGAGCGTATAGAAATTGACTTGCCCGAAGATGAAACTACCAAATTCCGTCAATCTAGGGAAGCCCATTGGATTGAGACATTGAATACAGCAAGATCTATAGGACTAAATATTCATCATAATGTAGGCATAGCACCCTTTGTTGTCCCGTTTAATACAACCAGCAATCGAGCAAGCAAGATAGTTCATGCCCACTATAAGAGCCTTCAAGAGAAATTCCCCCATGTCTATAAGCAGATAATGATAGTTGCATATTCAAAAAATAAGAACTTAAATGATAATATTGTTGATAGTAAACTAAAAACAATCAGTACATAACAGATACTATACTTCAGATCAGAATAAGAACAGAAGAAAACCCAATATCAAGACCCTTAATCCTAATTTCTAAATGTCTGCTCCACCCTAAGATAATAAAAATAGAATAACAAGAAACTTACATAGTAGCATTAATCATTGTTGGAGAGGAGTAGTATAGGGGATGCCTGTTCCCTCATCCTATTCTTTATATCGTTGAATTAAATTAATATAAAGAAATTGCACTTCTCCCAAATGCACATATTTTTTATAATGAAGTACATGTTCGGCCTGATAAACAAAATTCATCACATAATAGTTTGAGGTCGTTTTTCTGCGCGGCGTCTGTGTGTTATCGTTTTGGCCTAGGCTTTACAACGGCTATACTTCCGACGGTCTGCGTGGCTTCGAAGATGCCTTTGTGTGCACTTTTGGCATCAAAACACCACAAATTTCATGTATGCATTGAAATTCCATCCGCTCTTGCGAACCTGTCTTAATCCAATGAGAAGTACAAAATAAAAAAGAAATGTGAAAACAGGATGGGGTGAAAATAATGACGATTTAAATTTAGAAC
>NW_008710370.1:4720512-4724347 GCF_000327385.1 Lottia gigantea
TTCATCGTGATAAAGTGTATATATGTATTTCTGTATGCCATGTTTTGGCAACTTTATCAACAAACTGCAGTATGTCCCTTATGTTTGCGTCATCTACATTCGCTATCAAATTAATGGAACCCATTACCAGTGCCTGTGTACAAAGACTCTTACTAGCTACTCCGCTTCATCCATCGATATTTGTTAGCCTTCCATTGATAGTAGGTGGAGCATGTATGTTTACTGGAAACCCACTGACAGATACATCTTTATCTAAAGGCACCCTCCTGGCTTTTTTGTCCAACGTCATCCTGGCAGTCAGAAACGCGACAATCAAAAAAGACCAACACAATTCGTCCAGATTGAATTTACGTCCTTCTTCAACTATAGCAATGGTGATCATTTGTCATCTGGTTTTCACAACAGTTCTTTATCTTATTGAAAGTCACTTTGGTGCTGAAAACATTTTGACACGTGCCGTCTTTTTTACAGTATTGTCAAGTGTTTTTCATGTGGTGTATTCTTACATTTCCACAAATATGGTATTGAGGTACATGTCGGTGTTAAGTCATTCCGTGTGCAACATTATGAAAAGAGTATTAGTGGTTATATTATTGTATATAGTCGGCAGTAGACATGCCTCGTTTTCTAATTTTCTGGGCTTGATGGTTAGCACTGTTGGATTGTTTATTTATGTTGGTTTCAAAGTATCCTTGAAGAATTCTAATGATAGAGATGCCACACCTAAAGAACAAGGTAAGGATTTGAGTTCATAGAAAAATAATCATACTGTCATTACAAAGGACGTTAGTGTGCTTAAAGGGATATGTGTGCCATAATTTTGGACCATCATAATAAGCCAATCAATATCAGTGTTCACTTCGCACATCTGAGCCTTTAAATCCATGTTTTTCCAGAATTATTCGCATTTGAGACGCTGTCGTAAACTATGTATAACATGATAAACGAGAATTTCCTTTGATTTTTTTGTTGTACAAACGAGTGGTAGTAGTTTAGCTGTTCTATTAAAGGTTATATACCACGGTTCCACAGTAATGAGTCAAACACTTGATCCACAGTTTTAACTCATTGCGGCATTGATCTCGATAGCGTTCTATCCGATAAAATAGAAGCCCGTGTAATGCGTTTAGTTAAAAAGGGAAAGAGCTTTTGCCGTGCACGAACATCAAAATGGACTAGCTTTAGCATACCTAAGCTACACCTATTTTCTTATTTGGCTTTCGTGTTAAGTTATCTAAGTTTATAACAACAAACTGTTGATAATAAACCCTGGATTTCCTAAAAAACATCAAAGGAAAAATAAACAAATTAATGTTACAATTCGCTGTTATAGCACGATTAACTCTATAAATGTATAGATTTTATTTATATTCGGTGTTTTAATCGATAAAGATATGGAAACAGTGTTATAAATATCACTTCATACATCTTGCTATTGTTCCTACCCTTAAAAAAAAGTATTTAGGAATAGGATACCGGTATTAATTTCGAAAAGATCCTAAAATTGGATTGATAGTATGAATTTATTTTGCAGGTAAACGAGACAGAATGAGTATCAAGATAGCTGCTTTCCTCATTTCACTTGTTTGTCTGAGTATAATTGGAATGTATAGCGACACCAATGTAAAATTACGACATAGGTTTGATAATGTTGCAAAGATGCCTTTGGAAGACTTCGCATTACGTTCATTTGGCAGAAAATCATTAGACATGATGGACACGTCAGATCTGGAACCGTATGTCGATGACGGCCATTTTGAAAATGGACCACGTCTAAAACGATTTCTCAGAAAAAAGCTGATACAGACACCTTACGATACTGATATTCTGTCCCCGCATCTCAAAACCAGCACAGAAGTTATCCGAGAGGCTCAAAGAGTACATTTCAACCTCTTTAAAGATTTGCTTCGTGGTTTCCGGTACGCCATGTTGCTTGATGTGGCTGCGTTAGAAAACAAAGGAGACCCAGCCATTTCTTCGGGTGAAATTTATCTGTTACGAAGACTGGGTATTGATCTCATTTACTACTGCAGTTTTAGATTATGCACCGATAAAAACCTTCAATATGCTCAGAACATGAGTTCAATCTATTCCAATAAAGAACTCGTTATTCTCGTTCATGGCGGCGGAAACATCGTTGGATATCCTGTTAGTGATATCCTAAGGTTCAAAATTTTGGATCTTTTTAAAGGTTTTAAAATAGTGGTTATGCCACAAAGTATATTCTTGATACGTCAAAATACACATTTCGAGCATTGCAAAAAGCTTTATTGTTGCAACAAGAATTTAACATTTGTTTTAAGAGACCGACAATCACTTGCTATGGCTCAAACGTTCTTCAACAACGGCACAAATCTAATTATGACACCGGATATGGCATTTCAGATTGGAAGAGTCAAACGATATATGAGTCCCATGTATGATATATTATGGCTAAAACGAAAGGACATAGAAACGCCAAACTATAAAATACCCAGGATACCTGAAGAGGTATCTGTTACAATTCAAGACTGGTTGCATTTTCTAACGCCAAAGGGAAATAACTCTTTGGAAAATGCCTTTCTAATAGCAACTAATGGTATGATGTTCTTACAGAGAGGTAGAGTTGTGATAACAGATAGACTTCATGGTCATATTTTATGCACTCTATTAGACATACCTCACGTATTAATAGATAATAAATACAAGAAGTTGTCCAGCTATCACAGAACTTGGACTCGAGGGGTAGAGAACACTTTAATTACCACAAACGCCACCGAGGCAGTGTCTTTAGCTTTACAGCTTTTGAAAAAATATACTAACGTTATTCCACCTGTGGCGCCATTTATGAATGTGGTTGAAAATCCAGTATAAAGGGTTACTCCTGTAGTACCAATAGTTTTTAAGAAATCACAAAGATTCCTCGTATAGCATTTTAGGCTAGATCAGTAAAGTTATGTACACAAAAAACAGTATTGAATCCTGTATAGTCCATTTACAATGGCAGTATGCAAAATTGCCATTACATTACTACAAACGTCGTATATTATACCTGAAAACGTCTTTAAGAGATGCTATTATCATCTTTGTTTCTACTTAATCAAACTGAATTAGTTTTAAAAGGGTTATAAATGAAGTGTAATATTTGTTAAGTAAGCAGCTAAAACTAGTTTTGGAGTTAATTTTAGTAACCTTTATAAAACGCAGGAGACATTCTTCTTCAAATAAAAATTAGGCATTTATTGTGCTTAAATCCGCACAGTAGTTTTTTTTAACACTAATGATTAATATTTACCCGAGGGTAAGAAGGTTTGCAACTAATATGGTTATTAAAATATATGTGAGGCATAGTTAAGGCTTCGTCCTGAAAATAACAATTCATGTAATAGTTTTTACTGGTTTTAATATCATTAATAGGCATCAACTCATAACTTTGAATTTTGTTGTAAATTCCTAATTAATGTACATAAAAATGAAGGCAATATACACCACTATAGAGCTGTTGCACATTTATTGAAAAATAATTCATTTACTACTGCCACAGACAGTGTAAAACTCCAAGGCAAATTTGTCCCATAGATAATATATTTATTGGCTTTATCTTCAGGGTTGGTTCAGAACCATATTTATATGAGAAAAAAGGTTCTCATGTCAATCTACAGATTTTCCTTCATTAATTACTTTGGTCGTGTGAACTGCTCAAATTGAAAACTGACTAGGATTGGTGTATGTTTGATGTATTAAGATGATTCTGTTAAATGTGAAATACAAGTATTAAATTGTGTCTCAGGATAACTAACTGTCGTTTCATTTTTGCAACTGCAAACTTAGTAGTAATAGAACATATAGATTGGGG
>NW_008710370.1:4724665-4732095 GCF_000327385.1 Lottia gigantea
CCCCAATCTATATGTTCTATTACTACTCTTTTGCCCGCAGCGCCCGCAAGCCCACCAAACAAACAACCCCACCAGGCACACAGTTAATAAATCCGGAGCCTATAGGGGTACAAGTTTACCAACCCCCAAGCGCCCCGGCCCAATGATATCTTTAATTAACTCATTTAAAAACAGAATGAGTTTAATTTTAAAATTATTGGATAAAAATGTCAATGATAATTGTTCAAACTCCTAAAACTTATTTCGGTTCCGACATTAAAAAATCATTAGGTTCTCTTCCCGGATTTCCATGGGCAAAATATCCCGGAGAAAAACATCTCCCTGGTCATAATTACACTGGTCCACGTACAAGGTTAGATCTGCGATTAGACCAAAACGATAAACCAAAACCAGGTGAAGACGCTGCACTTAAACACGATATACTATACAGAAATAAAGACATAACATCCAGACACGAAGCAGACAAACAAATGATAATCGAACTTGAAAATAATCCAAATCCAACTTTTAAAGAGAGAATTCAAAGAGCATTAATCATTAAACTCTTGAAAGCAAAGAACTTTTAAAAGAAATTGGGATTTGCGGATGAAATTCATAAAGAATTTAGAAAAAACAAACATTTTTTAAAAGTCAAAGTGTTTGATAAAGATGAAATATGGTCAGCAGATTTAATTAATATGCCAGTCGAAAGAGGATATAAATATTGTTTAACCGTTATAGATTTGTACACAAGATATACTTTGGTTATTCCTCTCAAAAACAAAACAGGTTTATCAGTCAAACACGCATTTGAAACAATAATGAAACAATCTGACAGACGACCTCAAAAGTTATGGGTAGATAAAGAAAGTGAATTTTATAACAAAAATATGAAATCTCTAGGATTTGAAATTTACAGCACGCATAATGAAGGTAAAGCTGTAGTAATAGAAAGATTTAACAGGACTCTAAAAAATAAATTATACCAAAGGTTCACGGAATTAAAATCTCAAAAATGGCTTAAAATATTACCAGAGGTTGTAGATGAATACAATAACAAAATTCATTCATCTATAGGTGTCACACCAAAACAAGCCACAAATAATCCAAATATTATAAAGTCAATTAACACACAAAATAACTATGAAAATGAAATAAACAATTTAAATATCAAACCCAAATTTAAAGTCGGAGATCCAGTTCGTATTTTCAAATATAAAAGCAAATTCGAAAAAGGTTACGTCGGATTTCGGACCAACGAAATATTTATCGTAGATATAGTAAACAGCACATCACCTCCAACATATGAATTAATCGATCAAGACAAAGAACAAATCATAGGTAGGTTCTATCAAAACGAACTTCAAAAAGCTGACTTTTAAAAATGAATATCTCTCTCGATAAATACGGAAGCGATACAACTACAAACTTTCAACTTATGAAATGGGTAAATGAGTTAAATATATCACCGTTTTATTATTGTATGAGAGATGAAATAAATGATCTCAAATATAATAAAGGTAAATTTTATGCTATAACAAATATACATACTTCCGATCAAAAAGGAGTTCATCACTCTGCTTTATACAAAGACTCTTCAAATGACTTATATTTTTTTGATTCTTTTGGATTAGAACCCACCGAAGAGATAGTGAAATTAACGAATAAACCAATCAAATGTTCAACATTTCAAATTCAATTACCGGGTCAAAAATTTTGTGGTCAACTTTGGGGTTTATATCAGGAAAACAATTTGTAGAAATTATAATAAGTTTAACTTAATAAAAATGGCGAATAAATTTGGATTAGGTTCTTTACCTTTAGATACTAAAAAACCGAACACAACAGCATGGATAAATAAAGCAAAACCTTATTTTGTGGATCAAATTGGAGACAAACTTCAAGGTGATTTAGATATGAAAAATTTTACCATAACTAATTTAAAGTCACCAGAAAATGATTATGATGCTGTTCACAAGAAATATTTAATGGATCAATTAAATTTAATTGAAGTAAATAAAGAACATTTAAAAGAAAGAATAGGCGATGTGTAAAGATACTTCAAACGACTAATAAATAATAAAGATTTTATTGATGATACTAAACTACAACAAGAAGTAACAAGTTTGAAAAGTTTTATTGAAGAACAATTACTTAATGTAGTAGATAAAACTCAATTATAAGTTTTAAGTTCATTAATATCTAATTTAGATGATAAGATTACAAAACAAAAAATAGATCTTAAACAACTAATAGTCAATATTAATCCAGGTATAATTGAAGATAAATTAACAACATTAGAAACTAAACTTATTGATAATAGTGAAATACAAAAACAAATAGTTGGTATTAAACAACAATTACTTAATGTAGTAGATAAAACTCAATTAGAAAATTTAAAATTATTAATATCTAAATTAGATGATAAGATAACAAAACAAAAAATAGACCTTAAACAACTAATAGATAATGTTAAACCAGGTATAAGTGAAGAAAAATTAACTGAATTAGAAACCAAACTCAATGATAATAGTGAAATAGATGCTATTAAACATCAACTTCTAAATGTAGTAGATAAAACTCAATTTCAAAATTTAAAATCATTAATATCTAATTTAAATGATAAGGTTACAAAACAAAAAATAGATCTTAAACAATTAATAGATAATATTAAACCAGGTATAAGTGAAGAAAAATTAACTGAATTAGAAACTAAACTTAATGATAATAGTAAAATAGTCAATATTCAAAAACAATTACTCAATCTAGTAGATAAAACTCAATTAGAAAATTTAAAATCATTAATATCTAAATTAGATGATAAGATAGGAAAACAAAAAATAGACCTTAAACAACTAATAGATAATATTAAACCAGGTATAAGTGAAGACACGTGGCAACAGGAATCAACTGCTCTAGAAACTAAATTTAAAACTGAATTAAAAAAAAGAACTAACAAATATTAATCAACTGATACAAAATATTTATGATAGCGAGATTCAACAACAGGTAACTACAATTAATAACGAAGTTTTAAAACAGGAAAAAAATATAGCCACATTAGAAAAACATCTCAAGGAAAATAAAAAATCATATTATTTCAATCTTCCAGTTTTCAGTGTGAGAAATACTGATAGGTGAAACAACATATCACTTTGAAGGATATGGTTTTATATTACAAATAAAAGTATTTTCATATATAAGTGGAAACGTTAAAAACATATTTGATGATTCAGGAAACTTTAATTTCCAAGGTAAATCTCTAATTGAAATTCTTTTTCCTGTAAAAGTTAAAATCGATTCAATCTTCTTCTCCCATCCATCTCACATTTTAACGCTCGTAAGATTTTCGAATTTATCAAAGATGGCGATTATGTTGAAAATAAAGATTTGGAAGTTAATGATGAAAACAACAAGCCTAATCATATGTATGAAATTAAAACAAATGGAAAATATATAGACACCTTTAGAACGTTAATAATACCAGATAATGACAGAAATACTCTTTCAATAGGTGATTTTGATATGATATTAAAGACGGAAAGCTCACCATCGATGAACATTATTAGAAATCCAACTCCGCAAGAAATAGAAACAACAAAAATTTATACGTTTTTAAGAACATCAGACTTTGAATATGTAAAGCTATTTTTGTTAATACTAGTTTTTTGTACTCACCAAGTTCTAATACTAATTTATTTACCTCAATTGATATTCACAAAAGTCAACAAGAAAAAGAATTTATAATATTTTCATCAATTATTGAACGTTATCATAATAAAGAAGTTGGTGATTATATACTTGTAGATGTAGAATAGTGATTAATATTGAAAAAGAAAATTTTGCAGTTCATCTAAATAAGATTAATGATTCGAAAGAAGAAATATCATTAGTATCTGTATATGCTGCTATTCTTTCACCCGAAGTATTTATAACAGATAAACAAAAATAATACAAGGTTTAGAGATTAGAGGGGACTCTATTGTAAATCTTTGTTATCAGAAATTCACTTAATTTAATGTCTTAAAAATGGAACTCGAAAGTAGACAGCAATATATGATAGACAAACAAAACGAGTTAAAAGTAAAACTAGAACAGTATAATAAATGTAAGAAAAGATGGATTAGAATTGATTCTGTTTTCAAAACACTGAGTGTACTTCTAACAGTAGGAGCAACAGTTGCAACGGCTGTAACTGGTGGATTAATGGTTCCAATACTGTCCAACTTTATTAGCAACAGCTACTGCTATTCAATCTTGTGGGTTGATTGCTATAGTTTATACATCAAAACAGAAAGCTCATTATAAATAGAAAACAGAAATTTTAAATTCATATCTTAATAAATTATTTATATTTTTCAAAAGATCAAGAGAAGATAAGAACATAACAATAGAAGAATTAGGAGAATTCAATGAAATTCTAGAAAAATTTGAGATGGAAATATCAGCAATAAAAGTTAAAAAAAAAATACTTAAAAATAGATCATTAAAAAAGCATATATGAAAAATATGAATGAATCAATGGAAATTAATGATGATGAAACATTCATAGAAAACGTGTTATTTTCAAATATTATCAAGGCTGTTTCCAATAAATTTTCAACATTTAAAGGACAAATTGAAATAGATGGAGAGATATTTCAAGATGGAAAGCACAAACAATTTATGAAACTTCTTGGTTTTAATGCCAAAACTTTTCAAACTATCTTTAGAAATATGGAAGAAAAATCTGACCCTTCTGATTGGTACTTTACAGGAAGTATTTTTTTTACTTAAAGACAATTTTAAGGAAATTAAAAGATCAAAAGTTTGAAGAGGAACTGAACTACTCAAAAAAATAAATGAATATATAGGTGAAAATTGTTACATACCAACAGATGGTATCTGTTTTATCAAATGTGTAAATTATGTTTTAAACAAAGATTTAACAAATGAATTTCAAAATTCTATCAATAGTTTCTCAAAAGCAAATAGAAAAGGAGTGATGCCATCTGCTAGAATTAATGAATTCAATAAGAAATTTTTGAATTTATACTCATAATAATAGAAATTTGCGCCCCACAATTGTAAAAGAGGAATTAGATTGGATTTTATATTTACACAACTCACATTTCTGTCTTATAAGAAGAAATAGAAAAAGTTTGGGTAATAAAGAAATAGAAGATAATCATGAAAAAGTTTGGAAAACGTGTAGAGACGATAACGCAGTAACACAGGTTTCACCTCTGAAACTAAACGTGTTTTCAAGTATAAGTGATGCTGGATTATTTGCTTGGGATTGTGAAACGTATTCAGAAAGTGAAACGCGTAAAGCAATTCCTTATGCGTGTACGTTAATTAATTTAGAAAAACTAAGAAAAGTGTTAGACAGAATAAATAATCTCTTTCCAGATTTAAATCCTTCAGATAATGTTCCAGAAAAACTAATGGATATAGTAGAAATATTTGTAAGTACAGATTGTATAGATCAAATGTTGAAACATTTAGGTCAATGATAGAAAGAGATTAATATTAATTTCTCATAACGGTAGCAATTTTGATAACTAGATCGTGATTAAAAATATAAAAAAACACAATGCCCTTTAAAAACACCCAGAGGAATTCTATCTTTACCTTTATCTAATCCATACACAGATGAAGCTTTACAGAAAAAAATGAAAAAACAGAAAGAAATAACAAGTAATAATAATTATTTACAACATATTAATTTCACATGTTCCTATCAACATGAAACATCTAGTTTAGCGGCATGGGGTAATTCATCTAATCTACCAATGAATTCGAGAAAGATCACTGATATCGATATTGCAAAATACACCAAAGATAACTGGGAATCTGTAAGACACGAATGGGAACCTTACGCTAAAAGAGATACGTTATGTCTTGGAAGTTGTTTGATAAAATATAACCAAGTCACGAAAGAAGTTGTAAACCAAAATATGTCCAACAACCTAACGGCTCCATCTTTATCTTTTAAGGGTTGGTATTATTTGTATCATTACGATAAAGAAATGGTTGAAGAAGAATGGTATGAAACTACTAGAATGGTTCCGAAACATACTGAAAAAGATGATATAGAAAAAGTTAATTTGCACACTAATCCTTTTATAAGACATTATATCAGACGATCTATTAAAGGAGGAAGAGTTTCGGCAAATAGAAAAATATTTGAAACGAAGAAAATGGATGAAATTTGTAATGTATTACGGGAATCTATTTCACAAAGTGAAACACAAAGTGAAACTGAAAGTATTTCACAAGGTGATAATTCACAAAGTGAAACACCAAGTGAAACTGAAAGTATTTCACAAAGTGAAACACGAAGTGATAATTCAAGAAGAGATAACGTAATTAATCTATTCAAAGAATACAGCGCGAGCACAAAAGACAAAACAGTGTTAATTCAAAACTTAAAAAAATAAAATGTACTAAACTAATGGCATTTGATGCTAATGGTTTGTACGCTTCAGCAATGTCGGATTTAGACAGTGAATATCCAAAAGCAGAAAGTGGAAGACCTTTTCTACCACAAGAAGAGAGAAAATTTTTAAAACTCTTCAATGAACAGAAATTTAGACCTAGAACAGCTATTTTAACAGTGTGGTTTAAATATCCCAAAAACATGTTCTTCCAACCAATACCAGCTAAAGATAATCGTGCGCGGACATTACGCACCCAGATAATTCCCGCCCGGACACTTCCCGCCCAGCCAATTGCCACATTTCGCACCAGGACTATTCACATCAGCACAACTTCCACCCGAGACATTTCGCACCCGGGCACTTTGCACCCCGGACAAATTCCACCTAGGACAATTTCCCACCGCGACATTTCGCACCCGGGCACTTTGCACCCAGGACAAATTCCACCTAGGAAAACTTCCACCCGAGACATTTCACACCCGGATACTTCACACCAGGACGATTCACATCCAGGAAAACTGCCATCCGGAAATTTCGCACCCGGGCAGTTCGCACCCAATTTTTGCTCCCATTATAAAAATATTAAAAACATAGGGCATGAATTGATAGAAGAAGAAAAAAGTTATGATTGTGGTAAATATTTGATGCAAAGAGCTTGTAATGGCTCTTTGGTGGCGTACATGTTTACTAACTAAATTGTTACTGTTTTCAGAATTTATCTTCAATATAGGCCTATGCCCTGTGCTATATTTTGTTTATTCGTCGGAAAAAAAAGTTCAAAGGATAAAGGAAAGTGAAATGTGCAGTATCCGTTTCTTCGTGGCCTTCTTCGCGGCCTTCTTCGCAGGGTTCTTCGAGGCAAGATGCAGGGTTCTTCGATCCTTTTTTAACGGTAAGTGTCACGAATGTTCAGAGTTCCAAATTTTCAAGCCGGGGAAATCGTGCATGGAATTCAATAATAAGAATGATTAAATTCAATTAAAATATAATTGCAACTTATGACTCCGACACATAATTTCAAAAAATAGA
>NW_008710370.1:4732262-4757413 GCF_000327385.1 Lottia gigantea
GCCAAAAGGTCCCAAACGGCAGCCAGTCATACTTTGAGACAGATTATGGCCCATTTTAATACTTTTCGTTAAAACCCCATTGCACACAGTTAGTGTAAGAGATATTGGAGCGAAGTCACTTAGCAAAACTAATACCCTGAGGCCCGTTCCAGTAAAATTCGTAGGTACAAAATTATGCGGAACTTCCATAGATACCATAGCTTACCATGGCAACTACGCATGATTTTGTACTTACGAATTTTATTGGAATGGGCCCCTTGTAGCATTGTTGTTTGTGTGAGAGACAGGAATGCGGTTCTTATGGGTGGAAATTGTCATGGGTGCTCTCTGTTTTTAATTTTTATAATGGGAGCAAAAATTGGGTGCGAACTGCCCGGGTGCGAGATTTCCGGATGGCAGTTTTCCTGGATGTGAATCGTCCTGGTGTGAAGTATCCGGATGTGTTCAGTGTCTCGGGTGGAAGTTTTCCTAGGTGGAATTTGTCCTGGGTGCAATGTGCCCGGGTGCGAAATGTCGCGGTGGGAAATTGACCTAGGTGGAATTTGTCCTGGGTGCAAAGTGCCCGGGTGCGAAATGTCTCGGGTGGAAGTTGTCCTGATGTGAATAGTCCTAGTGCGAAATGTCCTGATGGCAATTGGCTGGGCGGGAAGTGTCCGGGCGGGAATTATCTGGGTGCGTAATGCCCTACTACCAAAGATAATATCACTTTCACAAAGAAGGAAAAAAGGAAACTGGGAGTAAAATCAGGTTTAGAAATGGTTTCTGTTCAGATGTTTTAACATCGGTCAATCTTCAAGAAATAGTTAAAGCCGGTGGACAAATTATTAGAATATTAGATGTTATAGTATACGAAGAAAATTTTTAAACTCTACCATATAGAGATTATATTTTAAGATCTTAGAAATAAATATAAACAAGAAGGTGATATTGTGGGTAGTAATTGCATGAAATTATTAGGCAATTCCTTGTATGGTAAATCTATGCAGAAGGATAGAAACACGAGTAACTTTTCAGGCTAATTTCGACTCACATGTTAAAAACTATGAAAAAATAAATGAAACTCAATATATCGTTGGGACAGAAATTGAAGAAAAAGAGATAACTGCTGAAGATAACTCAACTAAATCTACAGGACTAACACCTAGTCATTTGGGATCATTCGTTTTATCTCACAGTGAAAAAATAATGAATAATTTCATTCAAGTTTTGTTTCTGTATCCATTGTAATAACTAGTGGATCTAATTTTGTGGGTTTCATCACTTTCTGAAGAATGTATATATTTATCACTTATGTTTTTTTTCTTCTTCATGGATTTTATAAACGTGAAATATACTATACCGACACTGATAGTTTATATATTTCATCTAGAAATTGGGATGAATTAAATCGAGCTGGGTTGGTATCTGAAAATGAATATTGTAAAGGCAAAAATGATTATGGTGATGGTGGAATCATATTTGGTTAAAGTCAAATACAATATCATTCTAACTTCTGATGGTGTTTTAAAAGAAAAGAAAACGTTTAAGGGTTATTCTAATAATAAGACAAGTGTAGAAGATTATATTCAGTTGGCTTGTGGACATGATGTGTCGAATGAATTTAATAAAAGATGGGAGTTTCACGAATGGAGTAGTTATTCCAAAGGATGATGACAAACAAAAGAAAGTTTTTAGAAGTTATTTGAATCTTGTAAAGAGAAAACCACCAAACAGTGAAGGAATTATGTTTCCTTATAATGATAAAGAAGAGTATAGTTTTGATGAAAACTATGAATTTGATGATTTCGATTACCTATATAATCAAGAAGAGAATGAAGAGTGATTAATTATTTAATAAATTTAGTTCTTTTGTTTTAAATGAAGTTGAGTAACACTTTCTTCATTACCAAAATCAATAAACCTATTTTTACCATCTTTGAATTCCAGATTTATATTTTTAATCATGAACGAATTAAGTGGTAAATATGTTGTTTGAAATGGTTTCTCTCTAATTCTATATCCAATCGGTACAGTGAATGTTGGAATACTGTAAATAATCTGACGTTTGTGTTTATTGAAAAATCCGCCGTTTATTAAATTACAGTGAATATTAATGACGTCGATATCATTCTCGATATTAGCTATATGCGGCGCTAAAGTGGATTGTGTGCTTATCAAATCCTAATAAAGTATTCAAAGAATTATCTACGTTGAAATCAACTTGACTCTTATTTCTCAATATCAATTTTATTTTGTTCAGATTCAAATTACCTTCGAATTCAATATTGTTTTTACCATTTGCACTTCCCCCATATTCAGATAGATATTCGTTTATGGCAACGTATTCATAGCTTCCTGGTAGTAAACTTATCGTTTTGAATGTAGCTCCGTTATCTGTTGATATTTTCATTTGGTTATTATTTTCGTTGATATTTCTAATGGAATTGTAAACAGAGAAATATTTTAATCCCAATTCATATTCTTCATTGCGATCGAGTTCGTACTCATAATCTAGAGACAATTTAATGTCTGATTTATTTGAGGTGATGACGAATAGTTGTTCTTTATTTGGCATTTTTTCAGTGACTATTTTTATTGGATAATTTTATCAATTACGTTTTTATAATCATTTTTATCTCTAATACCTTTCTCTAGGAATCTTTTTAATATGCAATTTACTTCATTATATAGTCTGTCTGAACGATGACCTTCTTTCATTGCTGCTAATATTATTTCTAATCTATTAAGTAGTTCATCGTTGTTGTCGGATAAAAACGTTATACCTTGTCCACTGTTTTCTCTAGCTATCTCCTCTTCCAATTCGTCTATTTGTTGTGTGATTGGATTGTCTATATCTTGTATGATTAGATTGTCTTCAGCATATTCATCATCTTGATTAATAGCTTTTATATATAGATCAATTTCTTTTAATCTTTTTGTTTCGGGCCCCGTCTTTCTTATCATATATAGAAATTCTGAGTATTCTACTAAATCCTTGTAATCGGCAATATCAACATCCCCACCATTCATCAAATATATTAATCCTTCTGTTAATGTAAATATAAAGTCTTTTGTATCGATTTTGAATATTGGTGAATTTCCACTAAATCTTATTCTAAGCCCATTAAACAATAACCCCTCTTCATCAACGATTGGTGAAATGCTTTTTGGTAAATCTGGCTTTGGATTTGAAAAATAACGTTTTATATCATCTAAGGTCCTAATCATAATACCATCATATTCAATCGGTTCGGGGTGATGAGGTTCTATATGAAGTGTGTGTTCTATAGGAGACTCGAGTCTCTTTGTAATATCTTCTTGACTTTTTAATATTGGTTGAGATAGAGTTTGTAGATTTGATGTTGTAATCCTGTTATTTTGAATATATATCCATGATCATCTGGGTTTCTCCATTGTGCTTTACAATCCTTTTTGAATGTATCTCTATCCATTCCGTGATTAATTGACTGAATAATTTGAGATAAATCTTTGTCGTTCAATTCGAATAATAAAAAACAATTTGCATTTTTTCGAATGAACATTGAATCCATCCCATAAAAAGATTGGGATTGGTATATGCAGTGACAGTTGTGATGTCTTCCCTTCGTGAAGAATTCTTGTTGAACAGCTTGATTTCTTGTGCTACACAGTCGTCAAACACTATTAAGTTCTTTCGCTCACTATCAATTTTAGACAAATCTAAATCATTAACATTTTTCGTAAGAAAAACTTTTATATCCGTTGGATTTAAAGATGGATTCCTTTTCTTTTATATATGTATCTAAGATATCTTTTATTTCTATCTCATCTTTGTCTTCATAATATTTAAATATGTTCTGAACGCTTTTCTTTGGTATATATTACTTAATCCCTCTTTAACAGTTTTTTTGGTTTCTTCACTAAATCGATTTCCAAATTCTTTAACTGTCCCTAATATATCTGCTACTCCCGAACCTTGAGCTATTTTTTCCATTTCCATATTATGTCTACGCTTTTCACTTTTTTCAGCATCAGCTGCTTTTTTGGCTTTGGCTGCTTTGACTGCGGCAGATATCTCACCAGTTGCTGCACTAGCCGCGGCCAGACCAGCAAATATCAAAGGTAGGAAAGGTAAAAATCCACCTTCCTTTACACTCTTGTCAATTCTTTCCAAATCTATATCATCTCTAACTTCACAATGTTTATATTTAATCTTTTTACCATTGTAAGTTATTGTAGTTGGTGATTCCGTTTCGATAGCTTCTATTATTATTTTTACTAAAGTTTTTCACGGTAATTTAAATGATTATTCTATACGAATCATCCGTCTGTCGGATATTTTGATTAAATGTTTTGCTTCTTCCAATATTAAACTATACCCGGTTACATCTCCTTGTGTTTTTTCAATATGAATATTTATTTTCCCCCCTGTTTTGAAAAAGATCTTGATGAGCTGATAGATCAAAACAGAAGATTGGATGATTAAGTGCAAAATCTACATATTCAAACTGAGGTGAATTTCCAAATAATTCACACATATTTTTATAGTTTCTATACAATTCATTATACTCCTTTGTGGTTGGATTAATTGTTAAAGGTTGGTTAGGATAATTATCGTTGTTTAATCTTACTTGAACTTTACGGATTAAAGGATCTTGAGTTTGGTTCATTGCCACTCTGAAGACATTATTGTTATTCGTTTGAGAATCTGGTAAGTTCCTGAAACCAACCATTAAATATCTTGCTGGTTTAATAGTGTTAGTGATTGGCCATGTAGTGGATTCTCCAGTTAAAGTTATGCTGCCTATTGTATTGCGACGAAGAAAAGCTATTTCAATATCTTTAGTTAATGAGTTGAATATTCTTGTTTCTACTTCAATTGATGGTGTTATTACGGATATGTAAAGATGGCGATTCGTTATTTCTAATTTTGCATCTGAAGCATTCTCTCCAAAGAATATCTTATCATCATTGATTTCTCTTTGTAGATGAATTTTATATGCTAACCCTAATGAAACCTTTCTGTGTTCCAACAGACCGAATAAAGGATATAATTTCCAATTTACGTAATTACCCCACCTATTATTCTCAACAACATTATTGTACTGAACTACTCGTTTTTCGAATCCATGATTAGCTGCTCGTGCTACTTTTTCTATTGTGTTTCGAGCAACAACTCTCACTCTAGCTAATTCAGCATCATTTGCAAGATTTCTTACCGGTTCTTTTAAAACATTTCCATCGCCAACATCGGGTATCCAGCCTGAGGTTGAATCGTAGTTTTTGGGATATAGAACTGTTTTCAACATCGTGTCAAATTCCCCAGGGTGTTTGATGGTTTCTATGGGATTTGAACCAGTTTCCAAAACCATTTCAGTAAATAAAGATGGAAAGAAATTGTTTTCTAACGTTGTATTGGTTTGTGGTACACGATTCTGATTGCCGTCTTTGATTTTGAAATCGCATCTGAAATAAGCATCGGAAAGAAGCAACCAATTCGATAATGAATAAATCTCGAAAGTGACCCTACCCCCATCATTTAGTTGAGACCTAGAGCCAACGGTTGGTGATATGATAATGTAATCAGCTTTTTTCTTATTAAACGAATAACGAATTGGATCATATAATTGAAAGATCGGATCTAATCTGTAATTTTTTTCTGCCATTTTTAAAGATAGGTTTTACCCTATTATTTGAAACCATTTACCCCCATGGAAATGCAGGAAGAATAACAAAAAACCAAAGTAAGTTTTAATAAATACAAGGAAATTTAAAACATAAACAATTACGTTGATATACACTTCTACTAGATATACTTCAGAGTTTTCTCCCCTCTTACACTATTACCAGTCATAGTTCAAGGGTCAAGTGTCACGACCGCTCATAGTAGAATCGGTAGATATTCTTCAGAGTTATCTCCCCTCTTACACTATTACCAGTCATAGTTCAAGGGTCAAGTGTCACGACCGCTCCTAGTAGAATCGGTAGATATACGTCACATATTTTATACTTTTCCAAAACGCTTGTTCTTCGGCACTTGTTCTATTTTCGAAATCTGTATCAACAATTTTGAATTCTCGGATATTTGTCAGAGTTTGGTAGTATCCCCCACTGCCTGCGATGGTTTAAATATTCTTCGTTATATGAAATGTTGACATCTATTAAACTTGTGTCTGGAATAGAACAAAATTGATATTTTGAAAAACAACAAATAACATATCATCTTAATTCCACCCTCTCGTCTTATGATTAAATCAAACAAAGAACATACCTTGATTTTGTATGATTAAATTCCTAATCTTCCAGCGTAACAAAAATTGAGACACTACTAACAGTTGAGAGTCTAGACTGTCTGTGCTGACGTGGCATGGGCGGAATGTTATATGTTAATATAACCATCTGTTACTTAGTGACGTATATCCAATCAATAATAGTCTAGACGACTGATTGTTACCGGGCGTTGAAGATAATTATTAAGTCAATAATAAATTAATAAAACTAACCGTGTATAAACTGGTTGGTATTTTACTTTGAAGTAAACAAACAACAGTGTTACCTCCCATTAATCAGTTAAGTTTCTAAATTCTTTATGAATTTCATATGCTATTCCCATACCCATTTTCATCTTTGCTGTCAAGAGTTTAATGATTAATGCTCTTTGAATTCTTGGAATATTTTCAAGTTCGATTATCATTTGTTTGTCTGCTTCGTGTCTGGATATTATGTCTTTATTTCTGTATAGTATATCGTGTTTAAGTGCAGCGGCGTCAACTCTATTGACTGGTTCTTCACCTTGTTTTGGTTTATCGTTTTGGTCTAATCGTAGATCTAACCTTGTACCTGGACCAGTATAATTATGACCGGGAAGATGTTTTTCTCCAGGATATTTTGCCCATGGAAATCCGGGAAGAGAACCTAATGATTTTTGAATGTCGGAACCGAAATAAGTTTTAGGAGTTTCAACAATTATCATTGACATTTTTATCCAATAATTTTGAAACCGTTTCCTTTAATGTTTTCTAATCTTTTATTTCGCATTTCTCTTATATGTTTTAATTCTTTTAACTCGTTAGATCTTTTCACTGTTTCGCTTATATTTATTCCTGCTTTTGCAAAAGATTCAAGAGCTTGTGCTCCTGGGGAAATAAGGGATTTGTTGTTTGAGACGAAGTTGACTACTTTTGGGATGAGAGATGTTAGAGCTGAGAAGAAACCGTCTCCTTCGAATTTGTGTTGTTCGTGTTTTAAAATTAAACTCATTCTGTTTTTAAATGAGTTAATTTAAAGATATTATTGGGCTTGGGCGCTTGGAGGGTTGGTAAACTTGTACCCCTATAGGCTCCGGATTTATTAACTGTGTGCCTGGTGGGGTTGTTTGTTTAGTGGGCTTGCGGGCAAAAGAGTAGTAATAGAACATATAGATTGGGGGCACTGTGGTATAATTCATAAAAAAAATCGCTTTTTGACGTCATGAAAAAAGTGATTTTTTTTTTTATAAATTATACCAAAGTGCCCCCAATCTATATGTTCTATTACTACTAAACTGTGTGTTAAATAAAAGTATTTTAATTATCTCCCTTTGCACGTTTAGCATTTTTTAAGGTTAAGTGGATCTTCATTCACCTTGGGCGAATAGGCTTTTTTTTTAACTGATTTATAACATCTGGGGAAACTGCATCATATATTCAACAAATCCTGAAATGCCTCACAGATTTTCAGACAATTTTTATAGCTCATTACAATTCAAGATTTGTATAGAAATTAAACTAAAGTATGCATCTTTAAAAGCTGAAATATGGAGTTTCGACACTCTCTGAAAGTGGGAACATTGTTTTTTAGTTAGCTAACATATAAGAATAGATTTCACGTGAGAAAAAGTTATTTCTAGGTTGTACTACAAAAAGTTATTTTTAAGCACATTTGAGACCACAGTTCATGGTCTATACACAGTTCATACTCAACATACGACAGGTTTATTTATATAACCTTTTTCTTATTCTGTATAATTGCCTGTATTAAAGTTTTACCTTTACAATGTTAAAGATTTCCTACACAGACTTCACCCACAGCAGCAATTCTGCAATACCCACTTGGGGCACAGGGACATTGTGGAATATCTGGTAGCGTCTTGATGAATTCATTTATAGTTCTGATTCGGTGGGTGTAAAATTCGGAACTCTCCGAGTTGCCCGAATTGGGTCAGAAAACTTAATAATCGATGCTTGAGTTGCGCCAAAGGATGTACACAACAGGACTATGGTGAACTTTGTTAGATTAAAATGGAAACGTAGAATATCCGATAAATGAAACGGAATTGTAATTCAATTTCATGTAAAATAGACGAGATATATATCTATATCTGGCGAAGTCTCAAGCAAATGCGAGTCATTTTAACTTTCAAATGAGGATACACATTGTTTATATTAATTTAAAAACCGACTGTGATAATGGTAAGAAAAACTGGGCATTTTTTTGTTAAAGTTGAATTAGAAAATCTAGGACTTTCTGATATATGGAATAATCAATGTTATCTCAATGAATCATGTATGAATGGTAATTTATTAAAAACGTATAATTAATAATTTTGTACAAAGTTGGTTTGCTGAAATGTCCTCTTCATCTAAACTTTTATATCATAATGAATTTAAGGACTGTTTTAATTTTGAACCTTATTTGACATTTGTTAAAAACAAGAAGTATGTTAAAATTAAGTCTTTTTCGCAGTGGAAGTATGAAACTTGAAATTGAAACATGTCGATTTAATAAAACACCCAGAGAGTCTAGAATATGTAAATTTTGTGAGTTATCTTGTGTAGAAGATGAGTTTCATTTCCTTCTCGTATGTCTTTGTTTTAATCAATATAGATATAATTTTATTTCACAATATTATTATGAGCATCCTGATAAGAGAAAATTTATAGAATTAATGAAATGCTGTGATAAAAATTTAACGTATAAAATATGTCAGTATCTTTATTTCTCATGGGAACACCGATGCTCACTATTGTAAATAATTAGTGTTTCCTGGATATTCATACAATTGTATATATTATGTATATACGTTTCATATTGTGTAAATGTATATATTATTGAGCTAAAGCAACGTTTGCTACAGCTGTAATAAAGTTCAATTCTATTTAATTCATTGTCCAAAATTCTTTAGAATATTCATTTATATCTAAATTGTCATGTATTTTTAATCATATCATTATTTTCTTATATTGTGTGTAATTAAGAGTTTAACCAATCATAAATGTCCATGTATGTACAGTCTGGATAAACAAAAGGACATTTTGACCTTTCTTGATCCGGCACTCATTGGAATTCTGGTGGTAATTCTCTAATAATTTAACTAATTATGAATTAAGTATAGACGTGTGAGACAAAATTGTCTTTTTCCAAGTCATTAGAACACCTCTACTTTCTATTCATATGTATTAACATTTGCAATTTCATAAATGAAAATAAGGGAACACATCTTTAAATTTAAGAGAAATAATATAGTATAAACATTATTGAACTGAAATAGTGCATGACATAATTAGTTCATAATTATCTTTCTAAAAAAACAGGCTATATCTTTAATAGCAGTAAGGTTTTTGCAACAAATCCATGCTTTCTAAAATACCATCTTTAAAGGGTTAAATAAGGATTTTGCTTTTGATAATCTTTTGTTAATTTATTTTAATTTTACAAACTCTTTTTCAATTTGTTTATCATTCCAGTCTTTTTTTTTTTTTTTTTTTATCTAATTTTAGAAACTCCTTTTCAATTTCTTTTTCATTCCAGATATTTTTTTTTATCATTTGATTAAATCTTTTTAGAAACTCATTTTCAATTTTCAATCATATGAGTTCATTTTGTTATCAAATGTTTGAATACCATATCATCTACAAGTTTTTGATGACCATCTAATTTGTTTATATTATCATCTCAAAGTTTTTGATGGTTTTCTAATTGACTTTTTACTATCTTTATCTAAAACAGAGCACACGAGGAGACAAAAATCTCCAGTCGGTCGTTTCCACTTTGTCGATGATCACTTGCGGAGCATGCAATTAAAAGGAAAATGAATTTGATTGGTTGATGACGGTTTGTCTAGCAGACGATAAAAAATATTGGATAATCATCAAACTTGTTTGATATCATAAATCACAAGAGATTTTACTCAAGACTCTAATCGGCGACAAAAATCTCCGACCAAGATTATTCGTGTGCCCGCACCTTAAAGATTGAAGTTGTAAACAATGATTGATGACGTTATAAAGGAGGCTGTGAAACTTGAAGAGATATACCAACCTTATTTGAAATATGGTTAATCAACAAACCGATTTAAACCCAACGTACACTTTCCAACAAACACATCATGGTTTATAAGCGTCGACTCCAACTCAAGATGTGCACACAGTTGGTCCAAATCATCATCAACCTCAGGCAAGTCAAACCAATCTTAGTCAGAAACAGCCCCCACATTGGGTATTAGAATTTTTGCATAATATGAGAGACTTAACATATAGAACCATTGAAATTGGCTATAAGTTGGAGGAACTAAAATGAGGTTTGAGAAAGTCAGTAGGGTTGGAGATAGAAAACACCCCGGGAGATTTGTGCAGAATTTCTGAGTAGAAAAGATACAGACCAATGATTTTGTTTATGAACAATTTCAAGCTGAGGTGGAGTGAAATTAGTTTATAATAAATTATACATAAATGGGGTTGCATAGGCTATAAGCAATAGGGCAGGAAGGAGTTTGTGTGGTTGATTATAATAATATTATGCGCGCCATTTGTTTAGTCTCAGAAACGGGAATTTTTTAGCCAAGCCAATCAGTAATAGTGTTCACAGCTCACCGTCCGTCGAAATTTGAGTCTTCAATTCCATGTGTGTCGAGAATTCTCTGCGTTTGAATGTTAAAATGACGACTCGTCAAGAATTAAAGTGTGTGCATGGAATTGCCAGAGAGGGAGGGCTTTTTACCAAATTGAAAGACACAAATGTTATTGATATTATACAAATTGGCTAATTTGAATGTTGGCTAAAGAAAGATTGTAAAATCAAATGTAAGGGATTCAAAAGTGTAAAGGAGGTGATTGTGTTCTATTATTCAAACCCTGGATAACAGAAAATGTTTAAGATGGGTTTCCTTATTTTTTAGTGTCAAATTAAGCTATTTGATTAATTGGCGTTTCTAAAGAATTATCATGTATTTTTAATCATTTATGTTCTTATTGCATATACTTAGGGGTTTTAACCAGTCATAAATGTCCATGTATGTGCAGTCGGGATAAACAAACAAAAAATACTTTTTTCTTGTTCGGTCACTCATTGGAATTCTGCTGGTAATTATCTTCTAATTTAGCTAATTATGAATTAATTATGGACATGTGACACAAAGTCATTAGAACACCCTACTTTCTATTCATAAAAGTATTAGCATTTTCATTTTTATAAATGAAAATAAGGCAACCCATCTTTAAGATTGTTAAAACCACTGTTGACAGTCTCATTTGGTTGAAATTTGATAAGATTTTAATGCATAATTGGAGAACCTTTATATATGCATGGTCTATATACCACCAATGAAATCTGTATTCTATAAATATTATGATTGTTATGTTGTTGAATTTAAATAAAGGTGTGGTTTGCACCAATTGAACACTAAATGGGAGACTTTAACAGTAGGTTATGGACAGGTACAGAAGTCAGCATTCAGGACGAGCGACACGAGCATTTCCGACATTCTGAATGATGTAATTAATAATGAAGAAGATGAAATCATTCATAGTAATAGAAAAAATGAAGATGATGTTTTGGCCAATACTTTTGGACTCTTTGTAGAAACAGTAGTCTGCAAATCCAAAATGGAAAAACTTCTGGTAACAGTCAATATACGTTTCGCAACGAGAATGTTGATAGTGTAATAGACTTAACAATTGATAACAATTTTTAGAATTTATTTAATAGCTATCATTTTTGACAGTTTACAATGTATTCTGACCACGCGATAACTAGGCTAAGGTGTGCATACACAACTGCACGGATGAAAGAGTACGACTGGATGGCATGCAGATAGCAATCAGATGATTTTTTGCCAATGAGGAAATTTACAATCATTTACTTGTCATTATATAAGAATAAATACAAAATACTTAAATGACGTTTATAACGTTCATGTAAAAAATAACCTCAATCACAAAGATCATGTGACGCTAAACAACCCAAAATTATTCTATAAAAAGTTTTAAAGAAAATTGTTCAACCGAATACAACTTAGTTAATAGGCTTTTATAAACATTTAAAAAATTTAGTGGCTGTTGAGTATGCCATCGACTTTACAAAGTTACATTTGCACATTACTCATTACAAAAAATCAATTTCTAAAATTAACAAGTCAATCTACTAATTACAAAGTAAAGACGTTAGTTTTCGTGATTGATTTTAGAAAGGTGTATTTTGTAATTAATTGTGTTATGTGGAAATATAACTTTGTAAAGTCGACGCCTTGTTTTAAGATTTACTTTGTGAATATTTCAGGCAACGACCCACCTCCATAGTTGAGAGCAATTCGCTGAATCCACAGAACTTTACAGTTCCTTATACAATATTAGAAGAACTCGATTGTGAAACAACATCTTCCGAAATAAGACAAACTATATGTAAACTTAAAAGGGGTGTAAGTGTTGGGATAGATAAGTTATTGAATGAATATTTAATCTTTTTGCAATGAGTTGTCCGTACGAAAATATTAGATTGATACGACCCGGAAATATCGTATATAGCCGCCAAATAACATTTTATCGGTTACTGATAAAATATTTTTAAGTATCAGGTGGGAGCCAATCACGTGACTAGTCGAATATTCCATTCTTCCATCCTGTCGGCAAGTGAAAAGTTACTAATAAGTCTGCTGTCATTTAAGTTTTATATGTTTGGAAGAATGTCAAAGTCTCTAGTATAAGTATTGCGATCTTTTGTTAACAATGCCAAGCAGCTTGCCGACTGCTTTTTATGACAGCTAAGGTCGTTAATTACTCAGATTACGTTTTTATTTTTAAAGTTAAGTCTGTCACCTCCTTTGTGTGGATAGAGTGTAATGGCTTCGTGCCCATATACTGGCCACGTGATCTTGTCAACTGTGTAGTACAGTGACCTAGTTTTTATTAGAAAGTTTGCACGCAGGTTGAAGTGATAATGTCTGTACTTTTTTGTGGCTCATCGCATTTGATTCGTTTGCAAACGTATATGAATTGCAATGTGTTATGTGTTATTGCCCATAACTTTGCGTTGAATCGTGCTATTTAAACGATTCCATCTTTTTTTCTGGTGTTAGTGGAGGTGGCATCGGACAGTCTCGCCATGTACGCGTGTGGGAAGCGGCCATTGTCAACCTCAACACCTTGTTGCCCATGTTGGGGGTAATGATATCGATCATCCAGGCGCTTCTAAAGAGTCAGTTTGTTTGTTAATGGACCGTTTATGTCTTATTTGTCAGACTTGGAAAAACAGATATCACATTGTGAGTGTTTTCGTGTGCCGATTGTTACATAGACAAAAAATTAGACACGTGCCCCCCGCGGTTTATAACACCCTTGTAGATTATGCAAATTATTATCCTCTTTCTAATATAAGTTGGTGTCGACTTAAAGGCCTTCTGAAACCAACAGTAGTCATCTACGAACAGGACGGTGTTCATTTGAATAAACAAGGATTATTGCAGTACTCTAAGGCCTTGTGAATCATACTGTTGCATACTGTTAAACACTGTGTAAGTCTAAGCGGCATTTACATGCCGGTGGGTTTGTTTTGCCGCATTGCCCAACTTGCCGCATCGTGCCCAACTGCACAAAAACGACTTGTAAAACGAAACTAAAGGTTTCTGATAAAATCCGGAATGACCATTTGTTTCACATAAAACGAAATATTTTAATATGTTGCCCCGCATCGATTTTCTTTTTATTTATAATTTACACCTGTTAGGGAAATCGAAACTATAGTTTTATTGTAAAATCTGGAATAAAATAAATACCAAGTACAAACAATCAGAACCGTAATATAAAATACATAAATCCATAAAACAAGACAAGTTCCATGAATAAAATTGGTCATAACTTGCAAGAGTTATGTCCCTCTACTGCGTGCCTATAACGTCACCCACGTGCTGAGATGTCTGATATCAAGAGAGGAGAAGTTTAAAATTCTCGTATCAGATGTGCCCTATAATTCGGCAGTGACTCAACCCTACTGGTTCCAGATAAGTCCAAGAATGTCCCGGTGGACAAGGTAGAAGCTTTCAAGTTATGACCAAATTTATTTATTGAACTTGTCTTGTTTCATTTTATGAAAGATCTAAGAGCCATTATTCAAGTTATGACTATCTAAGGGCCATCTTCAAAGTTATCACTGTCTAAGGTCGTTTATTTAGGTTGTGCCTATCTAAGCAGTCATCGATCGAATTTGTGGCTATATATATAGCCAGTAATCAAATTAATCAATGTAATAGCTATCTACTAACCAGTACTCAAAGTTGTGGCTATCTAAGCAGCCACCATTAACAATGTTAGCCATTATTTTCAACGTTGTGGCTTATTATTGCCAGTATTCAAGTTTGTCATACAAGTTCTCGGAATAGCTTACAATTTTATTACTTAGGTGTCGATTTAATTCGATTTATTTATTGACTCCATTGCACTTTTCAGGATGAGTGGGTCCGTCCGGCTGAGGGCCAAACGGCTTAATAATCATCAACTTCCCCCACCAAGGAGTAAAATTCCCCGCCTCTTCACCGCAGCACCTCCTGTACATGGTATACCAAATGCTCCATATACCAGTGAATGAAAGTCGTCACAGTCTGATGAAATTAACATTGAAGACATTATTTCCAAATGTGTTACAGTGGTCATACCTACAATTACGGCAACTGTTAGACCTGTTTTGACAACTTCAACATTTGGTAATGGTTGTCCATCCAATAGGCAAGATCCACCAGAAACAGATCGCACAACTCAAGAACTATTATCTGATATTCTATGTCACAATGAAACTGTAGGTAGGTCAGCAGCAAATGTAATTTAACCGCTTGACTTGATCATTAACCCAAAATTAAGTCATCTCGACCACTGAGCCAATATCGATGGCAGAATCATCACCCATCCTTTGATAGTCATTGTTTAAAAGTATTAGACTTTGTTTTATTTTATTATGTTTATTTGTCATTTGTATAATAAATGACCAATTCAATTTCAATACAATGGATATCCATTGAGTATCCAGCTGAGCAACTGTAAAATTGATATGGCCAACTTTTATGCAACTCTCATAAAATAGTCCGATTAGAAAATTTAATACTACAGAATATACAGTATATATATATAAAAAATGATTTTGACCAAATTACAGTGAAATCCATAAATATTTAGAGAATTTTAACAGAAATTTAAATTTTGTCAATTAGTTATGGTAATAACGCTGACAGTGTAGGCCTATAGTGAAAAGTAAAATATTAAATTTTAAGAGGTTGGTTGGTTGGTAGATGACAAGTTAACGTTCGCTTCCAGCGGATGCTGATATCGCAAACTAGGTAGTTGTTGGTAGTCGTAGTAGTTGGTAGTTGGATTGGATCAAATTGGATGATTCGGTGTTGTTGGTTTGGTTGTTGATTCTTCGTTAGATCTGGTCGGGTCGAATGACATGGCGGTGAAACTCGGCCCTGGATGGTGTGGCGTGAGTTACTCGGTCTCCTTCATTCTTCCAAACTCGTTCTGATCATGGTATTTCTTGTTGATTGGTAGTCGAATGATAGTCGTTGGTTTGGTTTGGTTTGGTTAGATTATAAATTTTAAGAGGCTTGTGCTACCATTAAATATATTTTAGATGTCACAAAACATCTGTTGCTGTTGTTCTTTTTGCAATGAGTTAGAATTTTCCCAACGAAGATATTAGATTGATACGACCCGGAACTAACGGATAAGCCGCCAAATTGATATGATTTGTGCAACTCTCACAAAATAGTCCGACTTGTGGTGTGATTTTGGTATCTATGAAGCAATCGATTGTCGAAAATGGTATGGGAGCGAATTTTTTAATTTCAATTTTTCTATTTCCCTTAATTTGCCAAAAGTTTCAAGCCTGGTAACTCGTGACCTTGATCTTTGGTGACCTTGTGACAAAAGTTATTGCCGTTGATGAGATCTATACAATGCCACTTCAATTTCTGTTGATTGATACTCACTTTTCAGACGCTTTTATAGCCAGCTATATTCCAACATTTTATACATGACAATCCAACTTTAAAGATAAACTATGCGTGGGATAGTAAGTATACGTTGACTATGCCTTTTATTTATATATGTTTGGCATATCATTGTGCAACAAGCATCTCAGCAGGTACGTTATCTTCATTTTACACTAAAAACGATAAATTCTAAATTCAAGAATAAATTTTTTTTTCTCGTAAAAATGCATTGGTAGTGTGGCTGGATTTATAATTTCGAGTAATTTGTTTTTTAGTTAAAAGCAAAATCGCACTTAAACTTGATGTTCTAGCTTTCAAACAAATTAGGGTGTCAATTATTCTTTCCATTACTAATAATGTGATATTGTCGCTAATATATATGTGATACAATTACAATTGAAGTGTCTAAATATATTTTTCTAGGACCAGGAATTAAATGAAATCATCAATTTATGTTATATGTATGATCTTCATCCCAAATTCTAAAATGGCCACCGCGTATCTTAAATTGTTTGAAGAGGAAGACGCCAAAAATCCTGGCTTTCCTTAAGTCGTTTTAACAATGGATATCATCTGAAATATTATTTTATGAATGTCATAGAATGTAACACCTCAATCCTCAAAGTCCCCATATATATTCGTGGTTGGACAGCTTTGTCGTTGCAGCTGAAAACCCAAAGTCCACAAAAGTAACTTCCTTGAAACTGCATAAAATGTCAGTTATTGCTGGGAGGCTTGGACGAGATTAACAAGATTTTTTTCAAATCACGGTTAGGCAAATTTGGTACATGTAGACAAATAACAAGAAGTTTGTGTCTTGACAACTGTTGGCGCTTTGACAGCACTGAGTGACTTAGATCTGTAGACTAAACGCTCCATTGCAAAGGAGTGGAAGTTTTCTTTGTCCATTTTTATACGCCCACATGAAATGGGGGGCGTATATTGCCGTCACCCATGTCCGTCCATCCGTCGGTCGGTCGGTCCGTCCACAATTGCTCGTAAACACTCTACAAGACACAATTTTTAACGGATTTTGACAAAACTTGGTATGAGTGTTCGTAATCACCCAAGCATGAAAACTTTTGAAAATCAGAATAATCGAAATATTTAGTTTGAGTTATTCCCCTTGTTCATGAAAACGCGTTCAATTTTTAGCTCGTAAACACTCTAGAAGGCACAATTCTTGATGGATTTTGACAAAACTTGGTATGAGTGTTCGTAATCACCCAAGGATGAACCCTATTGAAAATCAGAAGAATCGAAAAATATTAAGTATGAGTTATGGCCCTTGTTCTTAAAAATGCGTTCAATTTTTAGCTCGTAAACACTCTAGAAGGCACAATTCTTGATGGATTTTGACGAAACATGGCATGAGTGGTTGTTATCAATGAAGATTAAACCCTATTGAAAATCAGAAATATCATAATATATTTAGTATGAGTTATTGCCCTTGTTCTTGAAAACGCGTTCAATTTTTCAGCTCGTAAATACTCTAGAAGGCACAATTCCTGACAGATTTTGACGAAACTTGATGTTAGTGTTCGTAATCACCCAAGGATGAACCCTATTCAAAATCATAAGAATCGAAAAATATTTAGTTTTCGGGGAAGGGAGGGTTTGATTCTCCCAAATGTACAGGCCTAGGGTGGAGCAGACACTTTATTTAGAAATTAGGATTAAGGGTCTTTATATTGGGTTTTCTTCTGTTCTTATTCTGATCTGAGAAGTATAGTATCTGTTATGTGCTGATTGTTTTTAGTTTACTATGAACAATATTATCATTTAAGTTCTTATTTTTTGAATATGCAACTATCATTTTCTGCTTATAGACATGGGGGAATTTCTCTTGAAGGCTCTTATAGTGGGCATGAACTATCTTGCTTGCTCGATTGCTGGTTGTATTAAACGGGACAACAAAGGGTGCTATGCCTACATTATGATGAATATTTAGTCCTATAGGTCTTGCTGTATTCAATGTCTCAATCCAATGGGCTTCCCTAGATTGACGGAATTTGGTAGTTTCATCTTCGGGCAAGTCAATTTCTATACGCTCAATTGGGATTAGGGTGAGATCGTCTATTGAATGGTCGTCGAGGTTGAAATGATTAAAACAGGCTTGTCTTTCTTTAATTTGATGTCTTACCTATGAGCATTAAAGCGAGTTCGTAAATTATTCTTAGTTTCTCCTACATATTGTTTGGGGCATTTCTTGCATGAAATTAAATATATTACATTCGAATGTTCACATGTTAGATGTTCCTGGATCGGGTACCTTTTATTCGTAGAGTTGCTTACAAAATAATGAGTTTCTGATATAAAGGGACACGTTTTGCATCTACTGGACAAACATGGAGCACTTCTTAAACCTGGAGGTACTTCGGCATAAAGTCTGTTTTTAGCTGCTATCTGTGCTAAGGTGGAATTTTTTATGTTTCGTAAAAATCGTTTAGAGTACCCACGCTCTTTCAGTTTTGAGAAAACAATCGTACAGGCTTGGTTGAAATCAGAAGATCTTGTACAAATTCGATGAAATCGTAAAACTTGTGACTTAATTATACCAGAAAAGGTATGTTTTGGGTGAAAGGAGCTCTTGTGCAAGAGTTGATGAGTATCAGTTTCTTTGAAATACACTTTAATATCCAGTTTATTTGTTTCTGCTATGGAATCTCCCTTAAAGACTGTGGTATCGAGAAAGTCAATGCTTTTGTCACTCACGTTTGCGGTTAGTTTGATAGAAGGATGGTGGTTGTTGAGAATTTCAAAGAATTCCCAAAACTGTTCGATAGAATAAGTCCAAACCATAAAAATGTCATCCAAAAAGCGTCCGTAAAAAGTGGGTCAAATGGACAGAGGGGCAACACCTCACGTTCCCACTCTGCCATGAAAAGGTTTGCGTACGAAGGGGCGAATCGTTTGCCCATTGCTGTCCCTGAAGTTTGTAAATATGTTTTACCATTAGATGTGAAATCGTTTCGACTAAGACAAATCTCTAAAAGTTGTAGAATTGCATCGTCGGGTCTGTTTGGATCTGGGTTTCTATTAAAAGCTTTACGAACTGCCGTTAAACCAGTAGTGTTATCGATATTGGTATACATAGAAGAAACGTCGATAGAAATTAAAATAGCATTAGAGGGAACTCGAAGATTTTTTTATTTTATTGACAAAATCGGTTGTGTCTTTAAGGTAGGCGCGATGTTGACATGCTAGAGGTAGTAAGAAATGATCAATGTATTCTGACACTGCATATGACTCACTACCACAGTCAGATATAATCGGGCGGAATTTTGGGATTTTATTCGAGATAAACCACTCCTTGGTTGGATTCTTATGGATTTTAGGCAAAGTGAACAAATGTCTCTCGCGACAATCAGGTTTGGCAGACAGATAGTCATATTGTTTCTGTTTGAGATAACTAGTTTTGACTAAATCGGCAAGAATATTGTTAATCATGTTAGCAGTTTCTTTGAAAATTGGTTTCGGTAAAATGAGTGTTTGTTATCACTCAAGGAAAATCAGAAGAATTGAAAAATATTTAGCATGAGTTACTGCCCTTGTTCTTGAAAACGCTTTCAATTTGAGCTCTTAAACACTAAAAGGCGTGATTGTTGCTGGATTTTGACAAAACTTGCTTTTATTATTCAGTTCCGCGCTGAAGATTGAATATTTGCCTTCTAAAGTTTTCATGAGCTAAAAATTGAACACGTTTTCAAGAACAAGGGCAATAACTCATACTCAATATTATTCATTATCGCCATAAAAAGTTCAAAAGAAGTGTATGACTAAAGGTTGAATATTTCATACTGGTGATTGTAACTGTACTGCTAAATATTTTTATTCAAAATCAAAGCTGCCAGTGGGCGTATATTACCTTGCCTGGCAAGCTATCTGTAACAGTGTAGACGGCTGTTTCATCAATAAGTGTGGCACCAGCAGGTCAAAATCAGTTCTCAATATCAATCAAAATATCATTTCACACAAAAAATTGGAAAGACATGTACTTGGAACATCACTCTCAAGATTGTGTGACTTTGATGTACAAAATAACAAAATATTAGGTTAAATGCCTATATATAGGCGTATATACTGTGCCGATATCTTGCAGTTGGAACCACTTGTAACGTGAATCATCAGATTCCTTCCTCTGAAATGTCCAGGTATAGCTGACCTGGACCAGAAATATTGAATCGTATAAAATTTGATCGTATTAAATTGATCATGGCGGCCGTTAAAGCTCCTTTTAACTTACATCATTGCATTCCTTGACCACCAAAGGACCATCAAGTGTCAATTATAATTTTGAAAGTCAACATGGGGGCAGTTTTAGCTATTTGAAATCCGAATCATTGCATTTCCTGTACAATTAGACACCAAGAACTGGTTTATGGCTGACAAAGATCCCGGAATATCGACAATTATAGATTATTGATGGTCAACATTTTAAAATTCAACATGGCGGCAGTTGTATCCAATTGTAACATAAACCATTGGATGTTGTATCCAATTGTAACATAAACCATTGGATGTTGTCTCCAATTGTAACATAAACCATTGGATTCGTTGACCCTAAAAATGTAAAATTATCTACTGAGAATCAATTAATAGCTAACACAGTTTAAGAAATATCTACTATTAAAGACTTTTCATGGTCGCCATTTTTAAATTCAAATTTTTAACAATGAAACGCAGATAATTCTGGATACACATGGATTTTTGGCCAAAGGCCAAAATACTAATTAATTTTCAAAACATATACATTTGTTCTTGGGGGAACTTCACTTCATGACCCTCAAAATCATGAAAAATTAAAGTGTCCCCCATTTCTTGATATTTTGAATAATCCCATGGCAATTATTATTTTTCTGTTTCTTCTTTTTAACATACACGTACGATGGGGGC
The DNA here is from genome assembly GCF_000327385.1 of Lottia gigantea. Classification (NCBI taxonomy): domain Eukaryota; kingdom Metazoa; phylum Mollusca; class Gastropoda; family Lottiidae; genus Lottia; species Lottia gigantea. The sequence continues at coordinate 4,753,348 of NW_008710370.1, forward strand.
TGTAATGTTCATAGGCGGACACAGATGGAGTTATGCCACAGCCACGAAACTTGGTGGACATAAAATCCAACATTTCCTGATACTAACAGCATTGTTTCTTTGAGAGCAACTTGCGCTGATTGAGTGATTCAAGACTTTTTAAAAGAGAACCAGGGACAACACCTGGGAATATATATCGTTAGTAATATCGGCCGATATATACTTATAATATATTATAAAATTTTAATCCAGATAAGTCAAGATTATCTACACAATTTTAATTTGATATTTGAAACATGATATTATTCATGATAAAAATCGGGTGGTTTTGAGCTGTCTAAGTTTACATGACTAATGCTTCACTATATACACACACTACTGCTGCACTATATATCTTCATGAATTAGTTACATTTAAAAGTGCGTTATATCACAAATGCTCTCAAGCTAATTACTGACTCCTGAAATTTTTTTTTTACTTCAACTTCTTTATTTATACGTGAATAATATGTCTCGTCAAATAATTCTAAAGTCAAATATTTATGCAGGTTATGTATAGGTGTGGTATACAGCATGAAAGGTCTCTTCAGTTGTCTATGTCGCCAACTTGCTGATAAAAAGATAGCTTGCCAGGCAAGGTATATACGCCCACTTGCAGCTTTGAATTTAAATTAAAATACTTGGAAGTACAGTACCAATTACCAGTATGATGTATTCAACTTTCAGTCATACATAATAATATTACCAAGTTTCATCAAAATCTGTCAAAAATTTGGCCTTCTAGAGTGTTTACAGACTTTTAAGAACAAGGGAAATAACTCATATTAAATATTGTTCGATTTATCTGATTTTCGATAGGGTTCATCCTTGGATGATAACAAACATTCACACCAAGTTTTGCCTTCTAAAGTGTTTACGAGCTAAAAATTGAACGCGTTTTCAAGAACAAGGGCAATAACTCATTCTTAATCTTTTTCGATTCTTCTGATTTTCAAAAGGTTTCATCCTTGGGTGATTACAAACACTCACACTAAGTTTCGTCAAAATCCGTCAAGTATTGTGCCTTCTACAGTGTTTACGAACGCATTTTTAATAAAAAAGGGCACTAACTCATACTAAATATTTTTCGATTTTCCTCATTTTCGATTGGATTCATCTCTAGGTGATAAAAAACATTGACACCAAGTTTTGTCGAGGTGTGATCAATTTCTGGCTTGGTTGTAAGTGTTTTTGGTAATTGGTCACGATTGTTGAGGCCAACATGTAGGATTACTGTAGCTGGTTTAGAATCACGGTCGTAGCTTTCGATAATGGGCTGGATGTGATAGATATGGTCACCAGGGTACGAATGGATTTTGGTATCTGAAGTCGTCTTGCTTATTCGTTGAGGTTTCACGATCCAATGATTAAGCTGGATTTCTTTATGGCAGGAAGATTCCAGCATTGGGTACTGGCTGTAAAGGCGTAGACTACGAAAGGGAAAATAGAAGTGGGGTGCCCTCCCCGCGATACCTGTGTTCACTAGACTACGGGCTCTTTTATGGGTCTGTGTAGATAGGGTGGTGATCCACATCCATATCTTCAATCGGAATGATATGGTAACTCGAGTCTTTGCTTCGTTGATGATTTGGTAGAATTTGGTAATAACAGGCTGGATTAAGCGTTTCCCATAGGAGCGACGGGCCCAAGACAGGGCATGGAAATTGATGCGGTCGACAGCTTCTCCTGGAGGATGGTTTGGTAGTGGTCGTCACCTTAGAGAGCCGTGTTTTGTTGAGGGTCTATTATTCTCGTTCACAGCTGAGGTTTTCATTGCTTGACGGATACAACTTCCAACCCAGAGACTTTGCGTTTGAAGGTGAAAGCAGGTTGACCTTTATTCTGGAGGGTAAGGATTGCTAAGTGATAGAGGCACTGCAGAACTTGGAAGAACACATTAACATCGATGGGCTGGTGGTCGTTTCTGTTGTTGGTTTGGTCGGCGGTTATCTCTTGGTTGGTAGGCTGAGTTATTAAGGTAGGTCATCGATGTGGTGGGTGGGACATAGGTTGTTGGGATGCAAGGAGGTCGGCGATTTGTAGTTGGTAAGGCTCGATGGAATATAGGGCTGCTGTAGGGTACACGATGTTGGTTTGCTTGACGGTTGGTGTTACGATATCTGACTTCTTGCCAGTGGTTGTTGCATAATGAAAAATGTAACGAGGTTAGTGGGGGAATGCATCCAATGTCGATTTAAAATTAAATATTTCAGTGTAAAATGAAGCAACGTCAGCAGGTAGTAGTGTGAAAATAAAAAGATGCTGTAAATAAAAACGATGTAACTGTATATTTCAAGTTATTTTCATTATGCTCCCCAACTACAACAACCACTGGCAAGAAGCCAGAAATAGAAACACTAATCGTCAACCAAACCAATATCACGTACCCTACAACGGCCCTGTCTTCCATCGACCTCTACCACCTACCAATCGCCGACCACCAACCAACCCATCCAGCTATATCCCACCCCATCGCCGACCTACCTACAACACAGCCTACCAATCAAGAGGTAACCATCGACCTGACCAACAACAGAAACGACTACCAGCCCACCGACGCCAACCAGTCCCCACTCATAAGGAGGAAGAACCCTTTGTGAAGGTGTTCTTCCAAGTTTTGCAGTGCCTCCATCATTTGGCAATCCTTACCCTTCAACAGCAAGGCCAACCAGCGTTTACCTTCAAACGCAAAGTCTCTGAGTTGGATAGTTTTATCCGTCCAGCAATGAAAACATCAGCTGTCGACGCGAATATTAGATCCCTCAATCGGACATGGCTCTGTAAGGTTACGCAGGTCCTGATCGACCATTACCAAACCACACTTCAAGAGAAGCTGACCACCATTCGTACCAAGTCTTTATCATCACCTGCCGTCGACCGCATCGTTTCTCATGCCCTGTCCTGGGCCCGTCGCTCCTATGGGAAACGTCTCACTCAAGCTGTAATTTCCAAATTCTACCAAACAATCAACGAAACAAAAACCAGAGTAACCATATCTCTACCAACTGAAATGGACACTACACCTGCACCACCTAGAGCTACCACGCTGCCGAACCAAACCCCTAAATGAGCCCGAAGTTCACCTACTCCTAGTGCAGCAGACATAGGTAAACGCTCTCGTAGAGAGGGCACACCCCTTCTCTTTTCACTTTCAGACTCGTCTTCCCCTTCCACACCATCTGAATCTTCACCACGTGATCCAGGATCCGCCAACCTTTCTTCCTTCTGTGCGTTTTTGGACCAGCAAACCACCCCTCAGTCTCCATCCAAGTCGAGACATGTATCCAGACCTTCCCCTCCTCGAACTAGATCCCAGTCCGTTCCCAATGCTACAATTCTAACAACCACCAAACCAGTACCAATCACACCCTCGACGACCATTATATCCGCTACCAAACCGTATTATCACCAAACCAAGGACAAATCATTATGGAAACTACCTGCTCTAAAGAAATCAACCTTAATAATTGGATCATCTAACCTGAATCGAATTACCAAAACCAGTTCGGACACCGAAATACATTCTTACCCCGGTGCCCAAATCCATCACATACAGTCAATCCTGGAATCATACGACCATGATCCCAAACCTACTACCATTATTCTTCATGTAGGCCTCAACAACCGTGATCAGATACCAAAGACCTCCTTTAACCAAGCCCAGAAATTAATCGCCACAGCCAACAAAACCTTCCCAAACTCCAAGATCCTCTTCACATGTATACCCATTTCAAATAAAATCTCGAAGAAAGCACAACAGAACCTCAGCACCCTCAACAACATGATGATGGAGTCCAGTATCAACAGCGCAACAATCTTACCACCCTACGAAGAAGAATTCGAAACAGTTGATAATCTTCATTGGTCTCCAGAAACAGCAAATAGCATTTATTTGTTTTGGATACACCAGCTTCAAGCATCGAGTAAGTCTTTAAACTAATTACTGGGGATAAAAATACTGAGAGGCCACCGCTAGGCCAAACTGTAGTTAACTTGAGCCGCAAAATTCTCACACCCCTTCAGCATTCAATCTTAGACCGTGACTAAGT
>NW_008710370.1:4757463-4769700 GCF_000327385.1 Lottia gigantea
TCTGCCAACCTGATTGTCCTAGAGACATTTGTACACTTTGCCTAAAATCCATAAGAATCCAACCAAGGAGTGGTTTATGTCGAATAAAATCCCTAAAGGTCGCCCGATTATATCTGACTGTGGTAGTGAGTCATATGCAGTGTCAGAATACATTGATCATTTCTTACTACCCCTAGCATGTCAACACCGCGCCTACCTTAAAGACACAACCGATTTTGTCAATAAAATAAAAAATCTTCGAGTTCCCTCTAATGCCATTTTAATTTCTATCGACGTTTTTTCTATGTATACCAATATCGATAACACTACTGGTTTAACGGCAGTTCGTAAAGCTTTTAATAGAAACCCAGATCCAAACAGACCCGACGATGCAATTCTACAGCTTTTAGAGATTTGTCTTAGTCGAAACGATTTCACATTTAATGGTAAAACATATTTACAAACTTCAGGGACAGCAATGGGCACACGATTCGCCCCTTCGTACGCAAACCTTTTCATGGCAGAGTGGGAACGTGAGGTGTTGCCCCTCTGTCCACTTGACCCACTTTTTTACGGACGCTTTTTGGATGACATTTTTATGGTTTGGACTTATTCTATCGAACAGTTTTGGGAATTCTTTGAAATTCTCAACAACCACCATCCTTCTATCAAACTAACCGCAAACATGAGTGACAAAAGTATAGACTTTCTCGATACCACAGTCTTTAAGGGAGATTCCATAGCAGAAACAAATAAACTGGATATTAAAGTGTATTTCAAAGAAACTGATACTCATCAACTCTTGCACAAGAGCTCCTTTCACCCAAAACATACCTTTTCTGGTATAATTAAGTCACAAGTTTTACGATTTCATCGAATTTGTACAAGATCTTCTGATTTCAACCAAGCCTGTACGATTGTTTTCTCAAAACTGAAAGAGCGTGGGTACTCTAAACGATTTTTACGAAACATAAAAAATTCCACCTTAGCACAGATAGCAGCTAAAAACAGACTTTATGCCGAAGTACCTCCAGGTTTAAGAAGTGCTCCATGTTTGTCCAGTAGATGCAAAACATGTCCCTTTATATCAGAAACTCATTATTTTGTAAGCAACTCTACGAATAAAAGGTACCCGATCCAGGAACATCTAACATGTGAACATTCGAATGTAATATATTTAATTTCATGCAAGAAATGCCCCAAACAATATGTAGGAGAAACTAAGAATAATTTACGAACTCGCTTTAATGCTCATAGGTCAGACATCAAATTAAAGAAAGACAAGCCTGTTTCTAATCATTTCAACCTCGACGACCATTCAATAGACGATCTCACCCTAATCCCAATTGAGCGTATAGAAATTGACTTGCCCGAAGATGAAACTACCAAATTCCGTCAATCTAGGGAGGCCCATTGGATTGAGACATTGAATACAGCAAGACCTATAGGACTAAATATTCATCATAATGTAGGCATAGCACCCTTTGTTGTCCCGTTTAATACAACCAGCAATCGAGCAAGCAAGATAGTTCATGCCCACTATAAGAGCCTTCAAGAGAAATTCCCCCATGTCTATAAGCAGAAAATGATAGTTGCATATTCAAAAAATAAGAACTTAAATGATAATATTGTTCATAGTAAACTAAAAACAATCAGTACCTAACAGATACTATACTTCTCGCCCATCGGGCGAGTTATTTTTTCTAATTTCAGATCAGAATAAGAACAGAAGAAAACCCAATATCAAGACCCTTAATCCTAATTTCTAAATAAAGTGTCTGCTCCACCCTAGGCCTGTACATTTGGGAGAATCAAACCCTCCCTTCCCCGAAAACTAACAATAATGTAAGATAATAAAAATAGAAAAACAAAAAACTTACATAGTAGCATTAATCATTGTTGGAGAGGAGTAGTATAGGGGGTGCCTGTTCCCTCATCCTATTCATTATGTATATCTTTGAATATATTTGTGAATAAAATATCGTTGAATTAAATTAATAAAAAGAAATTGCACTTCTCCCAAATGCACATATTTTTATAATGAAGTACATGTTCGGCCTGATAAACATGCTTAGAATTCATCACAAAATAGTTTGAAGTCTGCCCAGATACCGGCGCCGACGGTCTGCGTGGCTTCGAAGATGCCTTTGTGTGCACTTTTGGCATCAAAACATCCTGAATACATCTCCACAAATTTCATGTATGCATTGAAATTCCATCCGCTCTTGCGAACCTGTCGTAATCCAATGAGAAGTACAAAAATAAAAAAGAAATGCGAAAACAGGATGGGGTGAAAATAATGACGATTTAAATTTGTGTATTAATGCATCTCAAATGTAGAACTTAATCAACATCTTTCAGTTTTCACCAATTAATTTTCATTGTTGTTTCAGATCAACACAGTCAGTATGTGGAAAATCATTACAGTGTTTGGATTTTGGACTCTGACGTCATTCCTGTGTCATTATTGCGGAAAACATTTTTTGAATTCCGAAACTGAGAATGAATCAACATATAATTTTATCAAAGCCTTTATTCTTACTCTATACCAAACCTTTATGTGTTATTCTCTCATAGAAGTTAAGTTTCACAGTGATAAAGTGTATATATGTATTTCTGTATGCCATGTTTTGGCAACTTTATCAACAAACTGCAGTATGGCCCTTATGTTTGCGTCATCTACATTCGCTATCAAATTAATGGAACCCATTACCAGTGCCTGTGTACAAAGACTCTTACTAGCTACTCCGTTACATCCATCGATATTTGTTAGTCTTCCATTAATAGTAGGTGGAGCATGTATGTTTAGTGGAAACCCACTGGCCGATACATCTTTGTCTAAAGGCACCCTCATGGCTTTTCTGTCCAACGTCATCCTGGCAGTCAGAAACGCAGCCATCAAAAAGGACCAACACAATTCGTCCAGAATGAATTTACGTCCTTCTTCAACTATAGCAATGGTGATCATTTGTCATCTGGTTTTCACAACAGTTCTTTATCTTATTGAAACTCACTATGGTGCTGAAAACATTTTAACACGTGCCGTCTTTTTTACAGTATTGTCAAGTGTTTTTCATGTGGTGTATTCTTACATTTCATCAAATATAGTATTGAGGTACATGTCGGTGTTAAGTCATTCCGTGTGCAACATTATGAAAAGAGTATTAGTGGTTATATTATTGTATATAGTCGGTAGTAGACATGCCTCGTTTTCTAATTTTCTGGGCTTGATGGTTAGCACTGTTGGATTGTTTATTTATGTTGGTTTCAAAGTATCCTTGAAGAATTCTAATAATAGAGATGTCACATCCAAAGAGCAAGGTAAGGATTTGAGTTCACAGCAAAATATCCACACTGTCATTGCAAAGGACGTTAGCGAATTGGGGGAATTAATTGCACCTAGCCTGAAAAAAGTAATTAAGGGGATAACATTCTTTTCAAAAATTTCAAATTTGGTTAACGGAAGTTATCCACTGCAAATCGTCCGGGAACTTCTACAGCACCATTTTCGTACCACTTATTTTAGCATTATGTTTTCGCAGAAACTCTTGAATTTGGATCTTTTTGAGATTAAGGAAACGGTTAGGATGTGACTAAAAGTGGATTGATAGCATGAAACTGACATGTCGGTCCGTCCGTCCGTTCACATTTGCTCGTAAACACTCTAGAAGGCACAATTCTTGACTGATTTTGACGAAACTAGGTTTGAGTGTTTATAATCACCCAAGGATGAACCTTTGTGAAAATCAGAAAACATGTGGTTGCCTGGCAACAAGGGCGGTCACCAATCTGTGTCAAATCATACCAAAAATCGAATTTGTACACACAAAATTTAATAAAATTCTGACATAAACTGTCATCTCTATCTCATTTACAATTCAACAAATTTTGATGCGTTTTTCTAAAGTCAAGGGCAATAACTCAAATTCCATTGATCGAAAAATTCAAACTTTTCATTTTAAATGATCATTTAAATCGATGAAAAATGTAGTATTTTTTGTGTTCACAAACAAACTAAAAACAATCAGTACATAACAGATACTATACTTCTCGCTCATCGGGCAAGTTATTTTTTCTAATTTAAGATCAGAATCAGAACAGAAGAAAACCCAGCTTCAGGAGCCTTAATCTCAATTTCTAAATAAAGTATCTGTTCCTGTACATTTGGGAGAATCAATCCCTCTTTTCCCCGAAACAAAAACCGATCATCGACAGATCGTCAAATTCGAATTTGCCAAAATAAATGATCACACCAAATTTCATTATAATCAGATAAAAACTGTAGTCTCTATTGCGTTCACAAGCCAAATCGAAAAATATTTAGTATGAGTTATTTCCCTTGTTCTTGAAATGCTCGTAAACATTAGAACTGCACAATTTTTGACGGATTTGACAAAACCTGGTGTGTTTGTAATCTCAAAAATCAGAAAATTTTAAAACGCGTTCAATTTTAGTTTGTAAACACTCTACAATGTTCAATTATTGACAAATTTTGACGAAACTTGGTATGAATGTTTGTGATCACCCAAGGATAACATATTCTATCGAAAATCAGATAAAATAAAAAAAATTTTAGTATGGGTTATTGCCCTTGTTCTTGAAAACCCGTTCAATTTTTAGCTCGCACTCTCGAAGTCACCGTTCTTGGCAGATTTGGAAAAAAGTTGATGTAAAAGTTTGTTATCGCCCAAGGAAAAACCCTATTGAAATTCAGAAAAATCAAAAATATTTAGTATGAGTTAATGCCTTGTTCTTGAAAACGCGTACAATTTTAGCTCGCACTCTCGAAGGCACCGTTCTTGGCAGATTTGGAAAAAAGTTGATGTAAAAGTTTGTTATCACCCAAGGAAAAACCCTATTGAAATTCAGAAAAATCAAAAATATTTAGTATGAGTTAATGCCCTTGTTCTTGAAAACGCGTACAATTTTTAGCTCGCACTCTCGAAGGCACCGTTCTTGGCAGATTTGGAAAAAAGCTGATGTAAAAGTTTGTTATCACCCAAGGAAAAACCCTATTGAAATTCAGAAAAATCAAAAATATTTAGTATGAGTTAATGCCCTTGTTCTTGAAAACGCGTACAATTTTTAGCTCGCACTCTCGAAGGCACCGTTCTTGGCAGATTTGGAAAAAAGTTGATGTAAAAGTTTGTTATCACCCAAGGAAAAACCCTACTGAAATTCAGAAAAATCAAAAATATTTAGTATGAGTTAATGCCCTTGTTCTTGAAAACGCGTACAATTTTTAGCTCGCACTCTCGAAGGCACCGTTCTTGGCAGATTTGGAAAAAAGTTGGTGTAAAAGTTTGTTATCACCCTGTTAAAACCCTATTGAAATTCAGAAAAATCAAAAATATTTAGTATGAGTTATTGCCCTTGTTCTTGAAAACGCGTTCAATTTTTTAGGTCGTAAACTCCATAGAAGACACAATTCTTGACAGATATTGACGAATCTTGCTGTGAATGTTTGTTATCATTCAAGGACGAAACCTATCGAAAATATATTAGTATGAGTTATTGCCCTTGCTCTTGAAAATCTTCAATTTTTAGCACGTAAACACTCTAGAAGGCACAATTCTTGGTGGATTTTGACGAAACTTATTGTGATATAAACTTGGTAATATTATAAAGTATCGCCGCAAAAAGTTCACAAGAAGTGTATGACTAAGGGTTGAATATTTCATACACAAAGCTGCCAGTGGGCGTATATTAAATTGCCTGGCAAGCTATCTTTTCTTTTACAAGCAATCGTATACAGATGGTGTACCTATGCTATAATCCACTTATTTCATATGTATTGAATTCGCAGGTAAACGAGACAGAATGAGTATCAAGATAGCTGCTTTCCTCATTTCACTTGTTTGTCTGAGTATAATTGGAATGTATAGCGACACCAATATAAAATTACGATATAGGTATGATAATGTTGCAAAGATGCCCTTGGAAGACTTCGAATCACGTTCATTTGGCAGGAAATCATTAGACATGATGGACACGTTAGACCTGGAACCAGATGTCGATGAGGGCCATTTTGAAAATATACCACGTCTAAAACGATTTCTCAGAAAAAAGCTGATACAGACACCTTATGATACTGATATTCTGTCCCTGCATCTTAAAACCAGCACAGATGTTATCCGAGAGGCTCAAAGAGTACATTTTAACCTATTTAAAGATTTGCTACTTGGTTTCCGGTACGCCATGTTGTTTGATGTTGCCGTGTTCGAAAATAAAGGAGATCCAGCCATTTCTTCGGGTGAAATTTATCTGTTACGAAGACTGGGTATTGATCTCATTTACTACTGCAGTATTAGCTATTGCACCGATAAAAACCTTCACTATGCTAAGAACATGAGTTCAATCTATTCCAATAAAGAACTCGTTATTCTCGTTCATGGCGGCGGAAACATCGTTGGATATGCCATTAACGATGTCCACAGGTTTAAAGTTTTGAAACTTTTTAAAGGTTTTAAATTAGTGGTTTTGTCACAGAGTATATTCCTGAAAAATAAAAACGCACATTTCGAACTTTGCAAACAGTTTTATTGTTGTAACAAGAATTTAACATTAGTTTTAAGGGACCGACAATCACTTTCCATGGCTCAAACGTATTTCAACAATGGAACAAATCTAATTATGGCACCGGATATGGCATTTCAGATTGGAAGAGTCAAACGATATATGAGTCCCATGTATGATATATTATGGCTTAAACGAAATGACGATGAAACACCAAACTATACAATACCCAGGATACCTGAAGGGGTATCTGTTAAAGTCAAAGACTGGTGGGGTTTTCTAACGCCTAAGGGGGATAACCCTTTGGAAAATGCCTTTCTAATAGCAACTAATGGTATGATGTTCTTACAGAGAGGTAGAGTTGTGATAACAGATAGACTTCATGGTCATATTCTATGCACTCTATTGGACATACCTCACGTATTAATAGATAATAAATACAAGAAGTTGTCCAGCTATCACAGGACTTGGACTCGAGGGGTAGAGAACACTTTAATTACCACAAACGCCACCGAGGCAGTGTCTTTAGCCTTACAGCTTTTGAAAAAATATACTGACGTCATTCCACCTGTGGCGCCATTTATGAATGTGATTGAAAATCCAGGATAAAGGTTAACTCCTGTAGTACCAATAGTCTTTAACAAATCACAAAGATTCTTTGTTTAGCATTTTAGGCTAGATCGGTAAAGTTATGTACACAAAAAAACAGTATTGAATCCTGTATAGCTCATATAAAAAGGCAGTATGCAAATTTGCCATTACATTACTAAAATGATATATATATCATACCTGAAAACGCCTTCTATCATCTTTGTTTCTACTTAATCAAACTGAATTAGTTTTAAAAGGGTTATAAATGAAGTGTTAAGTAAGCAGCTTAAACTAGGTTTGGATTAAACAAAATAAATGCCTAATTTTGCTTAAATCCGCACCGCAGTTTTTTAACAGAAAAGCATAACGAACTTAATAAGTTAAAATAAATCTTTTAAAATAGTTTTGTCGTTAATAAAAATAACGGCCGGATTTGTTTAAATCAAATTTCAAAGGCACATTTCTTTAGATTTCGGTATATAGTTTTCATGAATTTGAGTAAACAAAATTTCGACCTGCGAAAAAAACCAGAATGCCCCTTTAAGTACTGATTTACCTTGCTTATTCATTATGTTCATTATAAATAAGTTGCATACTATAAAATTGAACAATTTGTTAAAAAATTTGAAATATTTTGTTAAAAGAAATTTTAACCCATTTTTTTTGGAAACTTTCAATCTCGCCGCTTTATGTCAGATAGATCTAAAATTTCCAGGAAATAAAGGCTGCGAATACAAATGAAACTGCATCATTAAATTTATTAAATGACTTCCGGCGCCAAAAATTTGGGTTTCTTAAAATGTGGGTGAATTTTGATTTTCATTGTTTCTGAAACCTTTTGAAACGTTCAGTGTAGAATGTCCTTGGCCTAAGCGTACCATACATATGCTGATATTGGCTTAACAAATCAACACCCGATTTTATAGACATCTAATATTGAAATTTTTGCTACCTTTGAGGGCTGTTCTACTTTTCAAAGGTTAACATAGAAAGAATATTTTAAATTTTAAATGCCCTTACGGTTCTGTATTCAACAAAAAAAATGTCAATAATTCACAAACATATTTTAAAATATTTATAAAGAATTTATTCCACATCAATGTGGTTTTCATAATCAGAATGTATTCTTTGTTCCCTTTTTTTTAAACCATATGCGACATGGATGTTCTATAAAAATATTTCAAATCATTAAATGTGACAAAATTATAAAGAAAAAATCCTGTATTGAGATGATAGCCTTAGAGAGGGTTATGCAACATTGATACTAAAACTATGGATTTGAACTTTTTCAACTGGTTGTGGAAACAGTGAGCCAGAAACAAATACAATGGTTATGTACTTCTTAAACTTTTCAAAATATATTTTTTTTCATTTGAGAATTTATTGTACCTTGCAATATTTTTAAACTAGTTTTCAAACAATCTATTTCTGGTCTACACAAAGGTAGTCAAAAAGTAAAACATTTTCATTATCAAAAACCGTTGTAAATTATACCTGAAAATATTTCTAAAGTATGCTATTTATATCTATGTATCTACTTGATCAAACTGAATTTGTTTTAAGAGGGTAAATTAAAAACAGAGTACTAATGGTTAATTATGCTGTTTGGCCTAGTTTCGGTGATAATCATAAAAAGCATAACAAAAATTTACATAACCTTTTACATAAAGTTTTAAACTATTCTGTCTCTCCGAGATATACAAACAAAATTAGATGTAGTGCACACAATCTTGGTGTTATTGAAGATGATTGCTTTTATGTTGTTCTGCCAATACTGATCTTAAAAACCATTATCTGCCTGTTTATTATTAGGTATATTCAATTGTAGAGTGTAATTTATACTATTAATGTCTTCAATTAATAATACCTTAACCATTTCACATCTAAAACTATAATTACTATTAGTAAATATTGTAATTATATATTTCTAATGTACTAACCCCTGTCACTCATTGAAGATGATTGCTTTTATGTTTTTCTGCCAATACTGATCTTAAAAACCATTATCTGCCTGTTTATTATTAGGTATATTCAATTGTAGAGATAAATTTATACTATTAATGTCTTCAATTAATAATACCTTTCACATCTAAAACTATAATTACTATTAGTAAATATTGTAATTATATATTTCTTATATACTAACCCCTGTCTGTAAATTTGTAACATTTTGATAATAAAGTATATATCTATCTACGAGTTAAAAAAATAACGGCTGAATTTTTTTAGTTAAAACTTTCAGATACGTTATGGGATATATTTTTATAGATTTTGGTTTATAGCTTCCACAAATTTTCGACCTGCAAAAAATGCTGAATGTCCCTTTAAATGCAAATAAATCTTTTGCTTGAAAAGTAACAAAGCTACAAGGCTGAAATGTGCAGGCAATATCAACATGGACTATCTGGACATGTCAGAAAAAACAGAACTCAAATATCTGCCATCAAACTTTTGACATTTTTCATGCATATTGGCCATATAGCTTTGCTTTGCTTTAGCTTTGGTCTTTTCCTACGAATTAGACCCCAGAGATTTAAAAAAAAAACTCACAAAAAGTAATTAAAATCAGTAAGTAACTAGTTATTTCTGGTCTGCACAATGGTAGTCAAAAGGACACATCATCTAAAAATAGGTTTACTACTAATTCTTTCATTTACCTGGCGATCTTCAAGCGAAGGTAAATGAAAGAGCAATGTGAAATTGGCGCTAGGAGTGTCAAAGTGAACGTAACGTTTAAAGCAGAAACTTGACCAGCAGCCTAAAGTCTGAATTTGCTTGTCTTAGAGACTAGATTGACTGAGGTGAACGAGTTTAATCAATTTCCCACTGGTTGTTTCGCATCATGTATGAGACGCACATCACCGTTTGGTTTTGGTAAGGCCCTCTGTGATCCAGTTAATATAGGTGTTTATAACACAGGAACATAATTACCCACAGACATCTCAAAAAGTATCTGTTTTCGCCTTAGGCACGATAAGTGCATGTGAAAATGTAATGGTAGTTATTTGTGAACAGGTAAATGTGGGTCATACTGAGTAACGAAAACAGTCCTGCATATTGTCATACTCTATTGGCAAGATCCGTTCTGAAACATGGTAATTCAAACAGTCCATATAAAGGGGAATACTCCTGTAAGGCACTGTTGATTTAAGCAGTCCGTTGTTGAAAATTGAGGCACTTGCGTTTGTGTCTGTGACAGTTGATGTTGATTGGATAGTCAGATTGCACAATTATTGTGAATTAATCTACATTCTTTTCTATAACACATGCTATTATTAAAATTACGACAGATCACTCTACCATTTGACCTGAAGAGTCCTTTCTTGCGCACCCAAGTCGGATAGGAATTGCAAGTCGGTTTGCTATATCCCACTGTTTTGTATTTTTGTTTCGTGAATTCTGTTCTTGCAAGGCTGGGGCCGTTGGGTGTTTTTTCTTGCTGATAAGCTGAATTCCCTTCAATCTTGCAAACAATCGCGATACCCTACACCAAACAAAGGGTAACATAGGAGAAAACGCACCCCCTAAAGACTCGAAGCGATTTCTACGAAAGTGAAGACGTAAATTATGTTTGAATCGTGTGTAGAGCTTCGTGGTAATCACACTTCTGATGCCTTATTGTGAAGAGACTAAGTTATAACAATATCTTCAAATGTCAGTCATATTACTTATTTTCTATTAAGGGTCATAATGCCAAATGGGTGGGGTAAAAAAGCTGGTGGGAAAAAGCTCTGTGCAATATATGCATTGTGTATCATCATCCGTTACCAAATTTATTTGATTTAATTAAATTAAATTGTTTAATTTCTTTTCTTCAAGGACATTTTTATACGGCGATGATGTAATCACGGTAGATGACTCCGCTTTTCTTATCCTGGGAGCTGAAGTTTTTACTTTCGGCATTGGGGATAACTGAGGAATAATATCGGCTGTTTTTTTCTTTTTAGAAAATCTAGTTCAGGATAATATTCATCCTAAGAAGAAAAAACCACAATTTGTTTTTTTTGATAATTTTCTTCTCCATTGTAATCTTACAAATTTTCTACTGCATTATAATTCTCTAAGCCGAAAGTAGAACAATTTTACAGCCTCTTCGGAGCCTCCTCCTATTGATCTAGAACCCGTTTCTTGGGGGATATCGGACTCGAGGAGGCTGTCATGTTGCTGACTATTATAATTGATTAGTGAAATAGCATAGATTACTTTCATTTGAAGACTGCTGTAATTTCCACTCGTGAAGATGTATTTCGGCGAAGCGGTGTCATATATCCGTATAACTATGAGGTCAAAATAATATGATCTCAGCTTCGATACTTTGTTTCTGATATTCTTACTTGTAAGTAACACAATATTTAAACTGTGGTAGCTTGTGGTCGAATACTGGCCCATAGCAAGATAATTCTGTCAATCTCAAACGCATGTACTTGTTATTTTTAATTTATTTACGATTTATTAATAATAAGACGCTTTCTTAAAATACTATAATTTTACTTATTTACGTTTGTATTTTTGTCCCCATGGGCTGAATGTTAGTTGTGTTTGGACTTAATTCTCACCCATGTGAGTTGTTTATTATTATTGTAATCTCATTACACCTATAATACATTTAAATAATAATTGTCCGGATCCTCGGGGCTAATACGAGGCATATCTGATCGGTGGAGTTGCTTAGTACTTAACATTTTCAATAAACTGTCATTAAAGATAAAAAAAATAAGGATAGCTTTATGTTTAAGGACTTTTTACAGATTTGTGCTAATTAAAAATATCACTATGACGACTAACGAGGTAAGTTAAATTTTGATAAATTGTTTTGATAGAGGAAATTGTCGTTGTCTTCATACAGTGGCGTTGAAATTTGTATTTGTAGTTGTTTCCTGTCAAATTATCAGTGTTTTGACCCGATTTCATACAACCTTTTTTTGGTTGAAAAGTTTTATTCATTTCTCTACCTACAGCACACAAGATTTGTCTGTTTGTCAATCAATTTATTGTCTCCATTGAAACATTTCTTTGATCGACGCGAATGTCATCATCAATTGCCTTCCTCATGGCGGTGGGGCGAATCGGACATTTTTGGGCATCAAAATTTGCTTATAGGATCGTTTCTCCAAAGAATGTTTTGTCCCGATATACCCGATCATTTTTTTA
>NW_008710370.1:4770024-4771737 GCF_000327385.1 Lottia gigantea
TCAATCTTTTGAGAGTAAGGATAATTTCTGTTATTTTAGCATCAAACTGATCCATTCACATTAACTAAAAGACTTTTCCAAACAAGCGCCACTATAACGTAATTTAGTCTAAGTTGTACCCGTAGTCAAGGAAAGATAACTTTACTCTAGGTGACTTGTTGCAAGTGGGGAATACGCCATGGTTCTTACGACTTACCACACTTAAACAAACGAATCCGTTAGGATGTGACTAAAAGTGGATTGATAGCATGAAACTGACATGTCGGTCCGTCTTCCGTACGTCCGTCGGTCCGTCCGTTCACATTTGATCGTAAACACTCTAGAAGGCACAATTCTTAACTGATTTTGACGAAACTAGGAATGAGTGTTTATAATCACCCAAGTATGAACCCTTATGAAAATCAGAACATGTGGTTGCCTGGCAAAAAGGGCGGTCACCAATCTGTGTCAAATCATACCAAAAATCTAATTTGTACACACAAAATTTAATAAAATTCTGACATTAAATGTCATCTCTATCTCATTTACAATTCAACAAATTTTGATGCGTTTTTACTAAGTCAAGGGCAATAACTCAATTTCCATTGATCGAAAAATTCAAACTTGACTAAGATCTTTTCATTATAAATGATCACAGCAAATTTCATTTAAATCGATGAAAACTGTAGTCTTTATTGTGTTCACAAATTTTTACTAACTAAAAACAATCAGTACATAACAGATACTATACTAGTTATTTTTTCTAATTACATATCAGAATCAGAACACAAGAAAACCCAGCATCATGAGCCTTAATCCCAATTTCTAAATGAAGTATCTGTTCCACCCCAGGCCTGTTCATTTGGGAGAATCAATCCCTCCCTTCCCCGAAATCAAAAAACCGTTCATCGAAAGATCGTAAAATTGGAATTTGCCAATATAAATGATCACACCAAATTTCATTAAAATCAGATAAAAACTGTTGTCTCTATTGCGTTCACAAACCAAATAGAAAAATATTAAGTTTGAGTTATTGCCCTTGTTTTTGAAATGCTCGTAAACACTATAGACTGCACAATTTATGGCGGAATTTGAAAAAAATTGGTATGAGTGTTTGTATCACCCATGGACGAAAATCAGAAAAATTTAAAATTATTAGTATGAGTTATTGCCCTTGTTCTTGAAAACGCGTTCAATTTTTAGCTCGCGAACACTCTCGAAGGCACCGTTCTTGACAGATTTGGTAAAATGTTGGTGTAAGAGTTTATTACCCTGTTAAAACCCTTGTTTTTGAAAAGGCGATCAATTTTTTAGCTCGTAAACTCTCTAGAATGCACAATTCTTGACAGATATTGACGAATCTTGCTGTGAATGTTTGCTATCATCTAAGGACGAAACCGATCGAAAATCGGAAAAATATTAGTATGAGTTATTGCCCTTGTTCTTGAAAATGCGTTCAATTTTTAGCCCGTAAACAGTCTAAAAGGCATATTTCTTTGTGGATTTTGACGAAACTTATTGTGAGTGTTTGTAATTACCCAAGAATGAACCCTATCGAAAATCATAAAAATCGGAAAATATTTAGTATGAGTTATTGCCCTTGTTCTTGAAAACGCGTTCAATTTTTTGCTCGTAAACACTCTAGAAGGCACAATTCTTGACAGATTTTGACAAAACTTGGTAATATTATAAAGTATCGCCACAAAAAGTTCACAAGAAGTGTATGACTAAGGG
>NW_008710370.1:4776226-4791669 GCF_000327385.1 Lottia gigantea
GAGGGCTGTTCTACTTTTCAAAGGTTAACATAGAAAGAATATTTTAAATTTTAAATGCCCTTACGGTTCTGTATTCAACAAAAAAAATGTCAATAATTCACAAACATATTTTAAAATATTTATAAAGAATTTATTCCACATCAATGTGGTTTTCATAATCAGAATGTATTCTTTGTTCCCTTTTTTTTAAACCATATGTGACATGGATGTTCTATAAAAATATTTCAAATCATTAAATGTGACAAAATTATAAAGAAAAAATCCTGTATTGAGATGATAGCCTTAGAGAGGGTTATGCAACATTGATACTAAAACTATGGATTTGAATTTTTTCAACTGGTTGTGGAAACAGTGAGCCAGAAAACAAATACAATGGTTATGTACTTCTTAAACTTTTCAAAATATATTTTTTTTCATTTGAGAATTTATTGTACCTTGCAATATTTTTAAACTAGTTTTCAAACAATCTATTTCTGGTCTTCACAAAGGTAGTCAAAAAGTAAAACATTTTCATTATCAAAAACCGTTGTTAATTATACCTGAAAATATTTCTAAAGTATGCTATTTATATCTATGTATCTACTTGATCATACTGAATTTGTTTTAAGAG
Source organism: Lottia gigantea (assembly GCF_000327385.1). NCBI lineage: Eukaryota > Metazoa > Mollusca > Gastropoda > Lottiidae > Lottia > Lottia gigantea. The sequence goes on from NW_008710370.1 coordinate 4,776,837, forward strand.
GGTAAATTAAAAACTGAGAGTACTAATGGTTAATTATGCTGTTTGCCCTAGTTTCGGTGATAATCATAAAAAGCATAACAAAAATTTACATAACCTTTTACATAAAGTTTTCTGTCTATTCTGTCTCTCCGAGATATACAAACAAAATTTAGATGTAGTGCACACAATCTTGGTGTTATTGAAGATGATTGCTTTTATGTTGTTCTGCCAATACTGATCTTAAAAACCATTATCTGCCTGTTTATTATTAGGTATATTCAATTGTAGAGTGTAATTTATACTATTAATGTCTTCAATTAATAATACCTTAACCATTTCACATCTAAAACTATAATTACTATTAGTAAATATTGTAATTATATATTTCTAATGTACTAACCCCTGTCACTCATTGAAGATGATTGCTTTTATGTTTTTCTGCCAATACTGATCTTAAAAACCATTATCTGCCTGTTTATTATTAGGTATATTCAATTGTAGAGATAAATTTATACTATTAATGTCTTCAATTAATAATACCTTTCACATCTAAAACTATAATTACTATTAGTAAATATTGTAATTATATATTTCTTATATACTAACCCCTGTCTGTAAATTTGTAACATTTTGATAATAAAGTATATATCTATCTACGAGTTAAAAAAATAACGGCTGAATTTTTTTAGTTAAAACTTTCAGATACGTTATGGGATATATTTTTATAGATTTTGGTTTATAGCTTCCACAAATTTTCGACCTGCAAAAAATGATGAATGTCCCTTTAAATGCAAATAAATCTTTTGCTTGAAAAGTAACAAAGCTACAAGGCTGAAATGTGCAGGCAATATCAACATGGACTATCTGGACATGTCAGAAAAAACAGAACTCAAATATCTGCCATCAAACTTTTGACATTTTTCATGCATATTGGCCATATAGCTTTGCTTTGCTTTAGCTTTGGTCTTTTCCTACGAATTAGACCCCAGAGATTTAAAAAAAAAACTCACAAAAAGTAATTAAAATCAGTAAGTAACTAGTTATTTCTGGTCTGCACAATGGTAGTCAAAAGGACACATCATCTAAAAATAGGTTTACTACTAATTCTTTCATTTACCTGGCGATCTTCAAGCGAAGGTAAATGAAAGAGCAATGTGAAATTGGCGCTAGGAGTGTCAAAGTGAACGTAACGTTTAAAGCAGAAACTTGACCAGCAGCCTAAAGTCTGAATTTGCTTGTCTTAGAGACTAGATTGACTGAGTGAACGAGTTTAATCAATTTCCCACTGGTTTTTCGCATCATGTATGAGACGCACATCACCGTTTGGTTTTGGTAAGGCCCTCTGTGATCCAGTTAATATAGGTGTTTATAACACGGGAACATAATTACCCACAGACATCTCAAAAAGTATCTGTTTTCGCCTTAGGCACGATAAGTGCATGTGAAAATGTAATGGTAGTTAGTTGTGAACAGGTAAATGTGGGTCATACTGAGTAACGAAAACAGTCCTGCATATTGTCATACTCTATTGGCAAGATCCGTTCTGAAACATGGTAATTCAAACAGTCCATATAAAGGGGAATAACTCCTGTAGGGCACTGTTGATTTAAGCAGTCCGTTGTTGAAAATTGAGGCACTTGCGTTTGTGTCTGTGACAGTTGATGTTGATTGGATAGTCAGATTGCACAATTATTGTGAATTAATCTACATTCTTTTCTATAACACATGCTATTATTAAAATTACGACAGATCACTCTACCATTTGACCTGAAGAGTCCTTTCTTGCGCACCCAAGTCGGATAGGAATTGCAAGTCGGTTTGCTATATCCCACTGTTTTGTATTTTTGTTTCGTGAATTCTGTTCTTGCAAGGCTGGGGCCGTTGGGTGTTTTTTCTTGCTGATAAGCTGAATTCCCTTCAATCTTGCAAACAATCGCGATACCCTACACCAAACAAAGGGTAACATAGGAGAAAACGCACCCCCTAAAGACTCGAAGCGATTTCTACGAAAGTGAAGACGTAAATTATGTTTGAATCGTGTGTAGAGCTTCGTGGTAATCACACTTCTGATGCCTTATTGTGAAGAGACTAAGTTATAACAATATCTTCAAATGTCAGTCATATTACTTATTTTCTATTAAGGGTCATAATGCCAAATGGGTGGGGTAAAAAAGCTGGTGGGAAAAAGCTCTGTGCAATATATGCATTGTGTATCATCATCCGTTACCAAATTTATTTGATTTAATTAAATTAAATTGTTTAATTTCTTTTCTTCAAGGACATTTTTATACGGCGATGATGTAATCACGGTAGATGACTCCGCTTTTCTTATCCTGGGAGCTGAAGTTTTTACTTTCGGCATTGGGGATAACTGAGGAATGATATCGGCTGTTTTTTTCTTTTTAGAAAATCTAGTTCAGGATAATATTCATCCTAAGAAGAAAAAACCACAATTTGTTTTTTTTGATAATTTTCTTCTCCATTGTAATCTTACAAATTTTCTACTGCATTATAATTCTCTAAGCCGAAAGTAGAACAATTTTACAGCCTCTTCGGAGCCTCCTCCTATTGATCTAGAACCCGTTTCTTGGGGGATATCGGACTCGAGGAGGCTGTCATGTTGCTGACTATTATAATTGATTAGTGAAATAGCATAGATTACTTTCATTTGAAGACTGCTGTAATTTCCACTCGTGAAGATGTATTTCGGCGAAGCGGTGTCATATATCCGTATAACTATGAGGTCAAAATAATATGATCTCAGCTTCGATACTTTGTTTCTGATATTCTTACTTGTAAGTAACACAATATTTAAACTGTGGTAGCTTGTGGTCGAATACTGGCCCATAGCAAGATAATTCTGTCAATCTCAAACGCATGTACTTGTTATTTTTAATTTATTTACGATTTATTAATAATAAGACGCTTTCTTAAAATACTATAATTTTACTTATTTACGTTTGTATTTTTGTCCCCATGGGCTGAATGTTAGTTGTGTTTGGACTTAATTCTCACCCATGTGAGTTGTTTATTATTATTGTAATCTCATTACACCTATAATACATTTAAATAATAATTGTCCGGATCCTCGGGGCTAATACGAGGCATATCTGATCGGTGGAGTTGCTTAGTACTTAACAACGTGACCCTGGCAGTCAGAAACGCGACAATCAAAAAAGACCAACAAAATTCGTCCAGGTTGAATTTACGCCCTTCTTCAACTATAGCAATGGTGATCATTTGTCATTTGGTTTTCACAACAGTTCTTTATTTTATTGAAACTCGCTTTGGTGCTGAAAACATTTTGACACGCGCCGTCTTTTATACAGTATTGTCAAGTGTTTTCCATGTGGTGTATTCTTACATTTCCACAAATATAGTATTGAGGTACATGTCGGTGTTAAGTCATTCCGTGTGCAACATTATGAAAAGAGTATTAGTGGTTATATTATTGTATATAGAAGGCAGTAGACATGCCTCGTTTTCTAATTTTCTGGGCTTGATGGTTAGCACTGTTGGATTGTTTATTTATGTTGGTTTAAAAGTATCCGTTAAGAATTCCAATAATAGAGATGTCACATCCAAAGAACAAGGTAAGGATTTGAGTTCGTAGAAAAATATCCGCACCGGCATTGAAATGGACGTTAGTGTGCTTAATTCGGGGAATTAATTGCACCTAGCCTGAAAAAGTAATTAATGGGATAACATTTATTCAAAAATTTCAAATTTGGTTAACGGAAGTCATGTACCACAAATAGTCCGGGAACTGCTACAGCACAATTTTAGGCCTACACATTAGACCACAAGTAGCCTAAAAGATATTAGTAGGACCTGAATGTAACCTTCCTTATAACAATTCATTTTTTGTTTATCGTTCGTGCGGTGGCTACTATGGAGAAGATAAACTTCGACATCTTTATGTGAAATGTGGGGTAGATCATGCAAATTGATTGTCCAGCCACTAAGAATGTCTTTATAATCAGGAACCTTACTAGCATCTTCACCAGATGTTGAATAGAATCATCATTGTCGTGGTTGACGGGACACTGATGTGTAGATAGATTTTCATTTATTTCAAAAGGCTAATTCTTGCTTCGAACCACTTATTTTAGCATTATGTTTTCGCAGAAACTCTTGAATTTCAATCTTTTGAGAGTAAGGATAATTTCTGTTATTTTAGCATCAAACTGATCCATTCACATTAACTAAAAGACTTTTCCAAACAAGCGCCACTATAACGTAATTTAGTCTAAGTTGTACCCGTAGTCAAGGAAAGATAACTTTACTCTAGGTGACTTGTTGCAAGTGGGGAATACGCCATGGTTCTTACGACTTACCACACTTAAACAAACGAATCCGTTAGGATGTGACTAAAAGTGGATTGATAGCATGAAACTGACATGTCGGTCCGTCTTCCGTACGTCCGTCGGTCCGTCCGTTCACATTTGATCGTAAACACTCTAGAAGGCACAATTCTTAACTGATTTTGACGAAACTAGGAATGAGTGTTTATAATCACCCAAGTATGAACCCTTATGAAAATCAGAACATGTGGTTGCCTGGCAAAAAGGGCGGTCACCAATCTGTGTCAAATCATACCAAAAATCTAATTTGTACACACAAAATTTAATAAAATTCTGACATTAAATGTCATCTCTATCTCATTTACAATTCAACAAATTTTGATGCGTTTTTACTAAGTCAAGGGCAATAACTCAATTTCCATTGATCGAAAAATTCAAACTTGACTAAGATCTTTTCATTATAAATGATCACAGCAAATTTCATTTAAATCGATGAAAACTGTAGTCTTTATTGTGTTCACAAATTTTTACTAACTAAAAACAATCAGTACATAACAGATACCATACTAGTTATTTTTTCTAATTACATATCAGAATCAGAACACAAGAAAACCCAGCATCATGAGCCTTAATCCCAATTTCTAAATGAAGTATCTGTTCCACCCCAGGCCTGTTCATTTGGGAGAATCAATCCCTCCCTTCCCCGAAATCAAAAAAAACGTTCATCGAAAGATCGTAAAATTGGAATTTGCCAATATAAATGATCACACCAAATTTCATTAAAATCAGAGAAAAACTGTTGTCTCTATTGCGTTCACAAACCAAATAGAAAAATATTAAGTTTGAGTTATTGCCCTTGTTTTTGAAATGCTCGTAAACACTATAGACTGCACAATTTATGGCGGAATTTGAAAAAACTTGGTATGAGTGTTTTTCACCCAAGGACGAAAATCAGAAAAATTTAAAATTATTAGTATGAGTTATTGCCCTTGTTCTTGAAAACGCGTTCAATTTTTAGCTCGCGAACACTCTCGAAGGCACCGTTCTTGACAGATTTGGTAAAATGTTGGTGTAAGAGTTTATTACCCTGTTAAAACCCTTGTTTTTGAAAAGGCGATCAATTTTTTAGCTCGTAAACTCTCTAGAATGCACAATTCTTTACAGATATTGACGAATCTTGCTGTGAATGTTTGCTATCATCCAAGGACGAAACCGATCGAAAATCGGAAAAATATTAGTATGAGTTATTGCCCTTGTTCTTGAAAATGCGTTCAATTTTTTGCCCGTAAACAGTCTAAAAGGCATATTTCTTTGTGGATTTTGACGAAACTTATTGTGAGTGTTTGTAATTACCCAAGAATGAACCCTATCGAAAATCATAAAAATCGGAAAATATTTAGTATGAGTTATTGCCCTTGTTCTTGAAAACGCGTTCAATTTTTTGCTCGTAATAACTTTAGAAGGCACAATTCTTGACAGATTTTGACAAAACTTGGTAATATTATAAAGTATCGCCACAAAAAGTTCACAAGAAGTGTATGACTAAGGGTTGAATATTTCATACTGCCAGTGGGCGTATATTAAATTGCCTGGCAAGCTATCTTTTCTTTTACAAGCAATCGTGTACAGATAGTGTACCTATACTATAATTCATTTATTTCATATGTATTTATTTCGCAGGTAAACGAGACAGAATGATTATCAAGATAGCTGCTTTCCTCATTTCACTTGTTTGTCTGAGTATAATTGGAATGTATAGCCACACCAATATAAAATTACGATATAGGTATGATGATGTTGCAAAGATGCCCCTGGAAGACTTCGAATCACGTTCATTTGGCAGAAAATCATTAGACATGATGGACACGTCAGATCTGGAACCAGATGTCAATGACGGCCATTTTGAAAATATACCACGTCTAAAACGATTTCTCAGAAAAAAGCTGATAAAGACACCTTACGATACTGATATTCTGTCCCCGCATCTTAAAACAAGCACAGAAGTTATCCGAGAGGCTCAAAGAGTACATTTCAATCTCTTGTTTGAAATTGCTACGTGGTTTCCGGTACGCCATGTTGTTTGATGTTGCTGTGTTCGAAAATAAAGGAGATCCAGCCATTTCTTCAGGTGAAATTTATCTGTTACGAAGACTGGGTATTGATCTCATTTACTACTGCAGTTTTAGCTATTGTTACGATAAAAACCTTCACTATGCTAAGGACATGAGTGCAATATATTCCAATAAAGAACTCGTTATTCTCGTTCATGGCGGTGGAAACATCGTTGGATATGCCATTAACGATGTCCACAGGTTTAAAATTTTTGATCTTTTTAAAGGTTTTGAAATAGTGGTTTTATCACAGAGTATATTCCTGAAAGATAAAGGCGCACATTTCGAGCATTGCAAACAGTTATATTGTTGTAACAAGAATTTAACATTAGTTTTAAGGGACCGACAATCACTTTTCATGGCTCAACAATGGAACAAATCTAATTATGGCACCGGATATGGCATTTCAGATTGGACGAATCAAACGATATATGAGTCCCATGTATGATATATTATGGCTTAGACGAAATGACATAGAAACACCAAACTATAAAATACCCAGGGTACCTGAAGGGGTATCTGTTAAAGTTAAAGAATGGTGGGGTTTTCCAACGCCTAAGGGGGATAACCCTTTGGAAAATGCAACTAATGGTATGATGTTCTTACAGAAAGGTAGAGTTGTGATAACAGATAGACTTCATGGTCATATTTTATGCACTCTATTAGACATACCTCACGTATTAATAGATAATAAAACAAGAAGTTATCCAGCTATCACAGGACTTGGACTCGAGGGTAGAGAACATTTTAATTACCACAAACGCTACCGAGGCAATTTCTTTAGCTTTACAGCTTTTGAAAAAATATACTGACGTCATTCCACCTGTGGCGCCATTTATGAATGTGATAGAAAATCCAGGATAAAGGTTAACCCCTGTAGAACCAGTAATTTTTAACAAATCACAAAGATTCCTTATATAGCATTTTAGGCTAGATCAGTAAAGTTATGTATACAAAAAACAGTATTGAATCCTGTATAGCTCATTTAAAAGGGCAGTATGCAAAATTGCCATTACATTACTAAAAACGTCGTATATTATACCCGAAAACGTCTTTAAAAGATGCTATTATCATCTTTGTTTCTACTTAATCAAACTGAATTAGTTTTTTTAAAAGGGTTATAAATGAAGTGTACTATTTGTTAAGTAAGCAGCTAAAACTAGTTTTGGAGTTGACTCATTAATTTTAGTAACCTTAATTAAAGGTAGGAGATATACTTTTTTAAATAAAAATTAGGCATTTATTGTGCTTAAATCAGCACAGTAGTTTTTTTAGACTAATAATTAATATTTAAGAAGGGTTGCAACTAATATGGTTATTAAAATATATGTGAGGCATAGGTAAGGCTTCCTCCTGAAAATAACAATTCATGTAATAGTTTTTACTGGTTTTAATATCATTAATAGGCATCAACTCATAACTTTGAGTTTTGTTGTAAATTCTTAATTTATGTACATAAAGATGAAGGCAATATACACCACTATAGAGCTGTTGCACATTTGTTGAAAAATAATACATTTACTACTCCCATAGAACAAGGTTGCAATAGAAATACAAAAAATTTATTTATATGAGAAAAAAGGCTCTCATCTCAATCCTACACTGGTCGATGGAACTGCTCAAATTGAAAACTGACGAGGATTGGTGTATATTTGATGTATTAAGATGATTCTGTTAAATGTGAAGTACAAGTATTAAATTGTCTCTTAGTATAACTAACAGTCCTTTCATATTTGCAACTGCAAACTTAACTGTGTATTCAATAAAAGTGCACCATATATTCAACAAATCCTGAAATGCCTCACAGATTTTCCGAGAATTTTTATCGCTCGTTAACATTCAAGATTTGTAGAAATTAAACTAAAATACTAATAAGCTGAAATATGGAGTTGTGACACTCTCTGAAAGTGGGAATATTGTTTTTAGTTAGCTAGCATATATGAATAGATTTCATGTGAGAAAAAGTTATTTCTAGGTTCTACAACATTTGAGAACCACAGTTCATGGTCTATACACAGTTCATACTCAACATACGACAGGTTTATTTATATAACCTTTTTCTTATTCTGTAAGTGCCTGTATTAAAGTTTACCTTTATATTGTTAACGATTTCCTACACAGACTACACCCACAGCAACAATTCTGCAATACCACTTGGGGCACAGGGACGTTGTAGAATATCTGAACTCTCCGAACCGCCCGAATTGGGTCAGAAAACACCTAGTAATCGATGCCTGAGTTGCGCCAAAGGCTGTACACAACGGGTGGAATATTTGTTAGGTTAAAATGGAAACACAGAATATCCGATAAATGAAACGGAATTGTAATTCAATTTCATGCATAATATACGAGATATACATCTATATCTGGCGAAGTCTCAAGCAAATGCGAGTCATTTTAACTTTCAAATGAGGATATTTCTGGATACACATTTGAAGGCCTAAATTTCGACGGTGATCAGTGAACTTTATTAGCTTCCAATTGACGTTTCTGAGACTATGGTACGATTGGTTAACAGGATAGCGAATCTATCCCTTTACATTGCAAGGAACTAAACCTTGGACCTTTGGGGGCAGACTGAAATATGTCAGTTGTCTTAAATATTTCTAGTCTAAACTAGTAAATAAATATGGAACAAATCTGAAACAGAATTTTATGAACTTTACCAAACGAATCAAAACATGAATATGGATTCACATAACAGATATCTTCATCGATTGGCAAAACGGCTTGCGAGAGCAGTTATGAAAGCATTTTGAAAGAAAAACATCAGAGATAAAAAATCAATCCCTCTTTATTTGAGGTGATAACGAATAGTTGTTCTTTATTTGACATTTTTAAGAACATTTTTATAATCATTTTTATCTATAATACCTTTCTCTAGGGGTAATTCCTCGTTGTTATCGTGTAGAAAGGTTATATACCTTGTCCACATTTTTCTCTAGCTTTCATATCTTCTGCTTCGTCATATTCATTATCTTGATTAATTCTTATAATATATAACTCAACTTCTTTCAATCTATTTGTTTCGGGTCCTGACTTTTTAATTGCATATAGAAGTTTTGAATATTGTAATCTGCAATGTCAACATCCCATTCATTAAATTTATTAACCCTTCTGTTAATGTAAATATAAAGTCTTTTCTATCGATTTTAAATGCGGGTGAATTTGCTCTAAATATTATTCTAAACCTATTAAACAATAACCCCACTTCATCAACGATTGGTTTAATACTCTTCGATAAATCTGGGTCAGGGTTTGAAAAATAATGTTTTATATCATCTAATGTCCTAATTATAATACCACCATATTCAATCAGTTTTGGAACGGGGTGATCTATATGAGGCGTGGGTGAAGGCGTAGATTCTAAAGCTAATTTCTTTTTGATATCCTCTTGAGTTTTTATTATTGGTTGAAATAGTAGATTTTCTGTTAATCCAAGATGTTATTTTCAACCTGGGTCTTTATTTTATTCTTAGCTTTGATATATTCTCTATTTCTTTTTAAAATATTATTTCAATCACTACTCATTTTTTAAAAAAATAAAATTTGACTGTTTGCTTAACAGATGTTAGTCATAACTCTTTCACCCGCAGGTTTTCTAGTATTTATATATCTAGTAATATATCCTGATCGTCTGGATTTCTCCATTGAGCTTCACATTCTTTTTTAAATGCATCTCTATCCATTCCGTGATTTATTGACTGAATAATTTTAGATAAATCTTTGTCGTTTAATTCGAATAATAAAAAAACAATTTGCGTTCTTTCTAATAAACATAGCATCCATTCCGTAAAAAGATTGGGATTGGTATATACAGTGACAGTTGTGATGTCTTCCTTTTGTGAAGAATTCTTGTTGAACAGCTTGACTTTTTTGTGCTACGCATTCATCATATACTATTAAGTTCTTTCGGTTGCTATCAATAATAGACAAATCCAGATCATTAACATTTTTCGTAAGAAACACTTTATGTCGGTTGGATTGAAAGATGGATTCTTTGCTTAAATGAAGTTCTCTATGACATTTTTTATCTTCCACTCTTCTTTGTTGTCTTCATAATATTGAAATGTGTCTTGAACGTCTTCCTTTGGTAAATATTCTAAAGCTTTTAGGAATTGATAATATGATTGCTCTGGAGCTGTTGTGTAGATGTACCGAGACTCGAAATCTAAAAGGTTTGGTGTTGTCAGCATGTAAGATGAGTTTTCCCAGAACTTGAACTTCCGCAAATGCACCTGAGCATTAGGTTTTGTGGAAATCTGCCTGAATGTTTGAATTTTTTTCTCATTTTTCATTAATTCATTTTGTTCAAAAAAATCAATCCATCTCCTTGATACTTTGAGAGTCCCTCTCCAGGATGTATGTTTTTAAAAACTATAGCATAGCCCTTATGTTTGACTCTCATTTCTCCAATGTCAATACTATCTATTAATTTATTTAATCCTTGTTTAACAGTTTTCTTGGTTTCCTCCTATTGCACCAGCGGCAGTAAGACCAGCAAATATCAAAGGTAGGAAAGGTAAAAGTCCATCTTCCTTTACGTTTTTATCAATTCTTTCTAAGTCTATATCGTCTCTGACTTGTTTGTATTTATCAATAACTTAATTAGATATGTTAATCTAACAGTAGCCGGTTACTACTCCTTGTGTTTTATCGATATGAATACTTATATTACTCCTGTTTTGAACAGATCTTCTTGGTGGGCTGATAGATCAAAACAGAAGATTGGGTGATTAAGTGCAAAATCTACATATTCAAACTGAGGTGGATTTCCAAATAATTCACACATATTTTTATAGTTTCTATACAAATCATTATAATCCTTTGTCGATGGATTAAGTGTCAAAGGTTAGTTAGGATAATTATCGTTGTTTAATCTTACTTGAACCTTATGGATTTTGGTTCAATGCCACCCTAAAGATATTATTGTTATTCGTCTGAGAGTCTGGTAAGTCCTTGAAACCAACCATTAAATATCTTGGTGGTTTAATGGTGTTGGTGATTGGCAAAGTAGTGGATTCTCCAGTTAAAGTCATGCTACCTACTGTGTTACGACGACGAAAAGCAATTTCAATATCTTAAGTCAATATGTTGAATATTCTTGTTTCTACTTAAATTGATGGTGTTAAGACAGGTATATAAAGCTGGAGGTTCGTTATTTCCAATTTTGCATCTGAAGCATTCTCTCCAAAGAATATCTTATCATCCTTGATTTCTCTTTGTAGATGAATTTTATATGGTAATCCTATCGAAACCTTTCTATGTTCCTATAGACCGAATAGAGGATATAATTTCCAATTTCATAATTACCCATAACTACTTTTATCAACGGCATTGTTGTACCGAAGTACTCGAATCCATGATTAGCTGCTCGTCCTACTCTTTCTATTGTGTTTCGAGCAATAAGTCTCATTCTAGCTTCATCTGCATAATTAGGAACATTTCTTATCGGCTCTTTACTTCCATCGCCAACATCAGGTATCATCCAGAAAATGAATCAAAGTTTTGAGGATATAGAACTGTTTTCAGCATTGTATCAAATTCACTGGGGTGTTTGATGGTTTCTATACGATTTGATCCAGCTTCCATAACCATTTCGCTAAATAAAGATGAGAAGAAGTGTTTTTCTAACGTTGTGTTGGTTTGTGGGAGTTGATTCTGATTAGGAGTTCCGTCTTTGATTTTGAAATCGCATCTGAAATAGGCATCAGACAGAAGCAAGCAATTCGATAATGAATTAATCTCGAAAGTGACCCTACCTCCATAATTTAGTTGGGATCTAGAGCCTCCGGTTGGTGATATGATAATGTAATCGTCTTTTTTTCTTATTAAACGAATAACATATTGGATCATATAATTGAAAGATCGGATCTAATCTGTAATTTTTTTCTGCCATTTTTAAGGATAGGTTTTACCCTATTATTTTAAACCATTTACCCCCATGGAAATCCATGAAGAATATCAAAAACCAAATCAAGTTATAGGTTTTAATAAATTCATTGTTTACAAATTAATTACACATTTTTAATACAGAAAATTTAAAACATAAACAATTATATTGATATACACTTCTACTAGGATTGGTAATGTTCACCTCATGACCGCTCTTACACAAATGGTGAATATACTTCAATGTTATGACCGCTCCTTCAGAATCGGTAGACATATAGTTCAGGGTTATGTCCCCTCTTACACAATCGGTAGATATACTTCAATGTTACATGACCGCTCCTAGAGAATCGGTAAATATACTTCAGGGTTATCTCTACTCTTACACAATCGGTAGACATAGTTCAGGGTCATGACCGCTCCTAGAGAATCGGTGAATATACTTCAGGGTTATCTCCCCTCTTACACAATCGGTAGACATAGTTCAGGGCCATGACGCTCCAAGAGAATCGGTGAATATACGTCACATGAATTATATCCTTTTCGAAAACGCTTGTTCTTCAGCACTTGTTCTTTCTAATTCTCGTTCTATTTTTGAAACCTCGGATATTTGTCACAGAGTTTGGCAAAATTCTTGGCCTCTTTGTATCACCAACTGCCTGTGATGGTTTAAATATTCTTCGTGATATGAAATGTTGCCATCTATTAAACTTGTGTCTGGATATTTTGTAAAACAACAAATAAAATATCATCTTAATTCCACCCATAAGTCGTCTTATGATTAAATTAAACATACCTTGATTTTGTATGATTAAAATTCCAGTGGAACAAAATTGAGACACTGAGTTTAGACTGACTATGGAGACGTTGCACCGGAGGTATGTTATATGTCAATATAACCGTCTGTTATTTAAAGTGTGACGTATATCCAGTCATCAATAGTCTGACTGGCTGTTACTAGGCGTTAAAGGTATTTATAGTGTGAGCTATATTCAGTCAATAACTATAAAAACTAGTTGGTATTTTATTCTGAAGTAAACAAAAAAAAAACAGTGTTACCTCCCATTAATCAATTGAGATTTTATCCAATAATTTTAAAACCATTGCCTTTTTTCTTGTTGTTCTATTCTCCTGTTTCGTAGTTCTCTTATTTGCTGTAATTCTTTCAATTCATTAGACTTATTAGTTTATTCTAATTCCTGTTTTTGCAACAGATCCAAGAGCCTGCGCTTCTGAGGAAATAAGTGATTTGTTGTTTGAAGTATTGGGGAACGTTCTGATAGTGTGCATTTAAGATTTTACCAAAAAACTATAGTTTCGATTTCCCTAACAAGTCCAAATTATAGATAAAACAGATTAAAATATTCCGTTTCATGTGAAATAAATGGTCATTCCGGATTTTATCAGAACCTTAAGTTTCGTTTAACAAGTGGTTTTTGTGCAGTTGGGCACGATGTGGCATGTTGGGCAATGCGGCAAAAACGAACCCACCGCATTTTTATTCATACTTATATTTTTTTAATGCACCTCGCAATGCAATTAGTGGAAAATTTGACGTGTGTCTGTGACTCGGTGTTTTAGATATTTTCCAGATATCAGGTTCTAACTACTTCGACTTGGACTAGCTCAAATCAGTTTTAGACTTGGAACGTTCAACATGCCTAATAATGTAAGTAGATGTAGAGCTCGCCATTTTTTCTTCTATATAAATTATGATAAACATTCAACTAATCTACTAACGTTATAACATGTTTAACTATAGGCTGTTTGGCATATACGTTTATTTTGTTTATTTTGTCCAAAAACTGGCGGTTATTTGACTGTTCATTAACACAGGAAAAACTTGTAATAGATAGTTATATCCATCAAATAAGGTTTTAGAGAGAATAACAGTATTGTCTGAGCAAAGCAAAAAGCTTTTTGAAGTGTTTCTATATGTTTTAAGATAATTGGAATATTAGCCCCAAAATAGTATTGTTACTCTAAGAAAATCTTCTCGTTGATAAGATTATAAAATGTTTTTGTAAGTTTGCATTGAAAAGAAACATATTTTCTCCTTGAAATTTTAACCCAAAAAAGTCTCAAAATTTTGCTGAAAATTTTCTTCTGGAAAAGTAAATTTTGAAGACATCATATGTACTCATGTTTATATATATTTTTTTCAACTCAAAGTCATTTCTTAGAATGACAGTACTTTATGAGCAATTCTCTTAAAAATAATTAAATAATTTTAAAAAAAAACTGTTTACTTTGCTCAGACGATAAACAATACAGGATATGATTAAATTTCGACTGATTTTCTTGGTATATAACTTATTAAAGGGACATTGCGTTTATTTTGTAGGTCGAATTTTTTTTTTGCTCGAATTTGTGAAACCATAAACCAACATCTATAGAAATGTATCCAATAACGTATATGAAAGTATTAACTTCAACCAAATATAACGAAACATTATAAAACCAATCATTGAAACTAGGTCAAACTCCTTAATTAACAATTAGTACTCTCAGTTTTTAATTAACCCTTTAAAACAAATTCAGTTTGAT
>NW_008710370.1:4795031-4796285 GCF_000327385.1 Lottia gigantea
AAAACCTTCACTATGCTAAGAACATGAGTTCAATCTATTCCAATAAAGAACTCGTTATTCTCGTTCATGGCGGCGGAAACATCGTTGGATATGCCATTAACGATGTCCACAGGTTTAAAGTTTTGAAACTTTTTAAAGGTTTTAAATTAGTGGTTTTGTCACAGAGTATATTCCTGAAAAATAAAAACGCACATTTCGAACTTTGCAAACAGTTTTATTGTTGTAACAAGAATTTAACATTAGTTTTAAGGGACCGACAATCACTTTCCATGGCTCAAACGTATTTCAACAATGGAACAAATCTAATTATGGCACCGGATATGGCATTTCAGATTGGAAGAGTCAAACGATATATGAGTCCCATGTATGATATATTATGGCTTAAACGAAAGGACGGTGAAACACCAAACTATACAATACCCAGGATACCTGAAGGGGTATCTGTTAAAGTCAAAGACTGGTGGGGTTTTCTAACGCCTAAGGGGGATAACCCTTTGGAAAATGCCTTTCTAATAGCAACTAATGGTATGATGTTCTTACAGAGAGGTAGAGTTGTGATAACAGATAGACTTCATGGTCATATTCTATGCACTCTATTGGACATACCTCACGTATTAATAGATAATAAATACAAGAAGTTGTCCAGCTATCACAGGACTTGGACTCGAGGGGTAGAGAACACTTTAATTACCACAAACGCCACCGAGGCAGTGTCTTTAGCCTTACAGCTTTTGAAAAAATATACTGACGTCATTCCACCTGTGGCGCCATTTATGAATGTGATTGAAAATCCAGGATAAAGGTTAACTCCTGTAGTACCAATAGTCTTTAACAAATCACAAAGATTCTTTGTTTAGCATTTTAGGCTAGATCGGTAAAGTTATGTACACAAAAAAACAGTATTGAATCCTGTATAGCTCATATAAAAAGGCAGTATGCAAATTTGCCATTACATTACTAAAATGATATATATATCATACCTGAAAACGCCTTCTATCATCTTTGTTTCTACTTAATCAAACTGAATTAGTTTTAAAAGGGTTATAAATGAAGTGTTAAGTAAGCAGCTTAAACTAGGTTTGGATTAAACAAAATAAATGCCTAATTTTGCTTAAATCCGCACCGCAGTTTTTTAACAGAAAAGCATAACGAACTTAATAAGTTAAAATAAATCTTTTAAAATAGTTTTGTCGTTAATAAAAATAACGGCCGGATTTGTTTAAATCAAATTTCAAAGGCACATTTCTTTAGATT
>NW_008710370.1:4797095-4798402 GCF_000327385.1 Lottia gigantea
TACTAATGGTTAATTATGCTGTTTGGCCTAGTTTCGGTGATAATCATAAAAAGCATAACAAAAATTTACATAACCTTTTACATAAAGTTTTAAACTATTCTATCTTTCCGAGATATACAAACAAAATTAGATGTAGTGCACACAATCTGGGTGTCATTGAAGATGATTGCTTTTATGTTGTTCTGCCAATACTGATCTTAAAAACCATTATCTGCCTGTTTATTATTAGGTATATTCAATTGTAGAGTGTAATTTATACTATTAATGTCTTCAATTAATAATACCTTAACCATTTCACATCTAAAACTATAATTACTATTAGTAAATATTGTAATTATATATTTCTAATGTACTAACCCCTGTCACTCATTGTAAATATGTTTCAGTGATGGCTATGAATTTGTAACTTCTAGCTTTTTGATAATAAATTATATATCTATCTACGAGTTAAAAAAATAGCGGCTGAATTTTTTTAGTTAAAACTTTCAGATACGTTATGGGATATATTTCTATAGATTTTGGTTTATAGCTTCCACAAATTTTCGACCTGCAAAAAATGCTGAATGTCCCTTTAAATGCAAATAAATCTTTTGCTTGAAAAGTAACAAAGCTACAAGGCTGAAATGTGCAGGCAATATCCACATGGACTATCTGGACATGTCAGAAAAAACAGAACTCAAATATCTGCCATCAAACTTTTGACATTTTTCATGCATATTGGCCATATAGCTTTGCTTTAGCTTTGGTCTTTTCCTACGAATTAGACCCCAGAGATTTAAAAAAAAAATTCACAAAAAGTAATTAAAATCAGTAAGTAACTAGTTATTTCTGGTCTGCACAATGGTAGTCAAAAGGACACATCGATCTAAAAATAGGTTTACTTCTAATTCTTTCATTTACCTGGCGATCTTCAAGCGAAGGTAAATGAAAGAGCAATGTGAAATTGGCGCTAGGAGTGTCAAAGTGAACGTAACGTTTAAAGCAGAAACTTGACCAGCAGCCTAAAGTCTGAATTTGCTTGTCTTAGAGACTAGATTGACTGAGGTGAACGAGTTTAATCAATTTCCCACTGGTTGTTTCGCATCATGTATGAGACGCACATCACCGTTTGGTTTTGGTAAGGCCCTCTGTGATCCAGTTAATATAGGTGTTTATAACACGGGAACATAATTACCCACAGACATCTCAAAAAGTATCTGTTTTCGCCTTAGGCACGATAAGTGCATGTGAAAATGTAATGGTAGTTAGTTGTGAACAGGTAAATGTGGGTCATACTGAGTAACGAAAACAGTCCTGCATATTGTCAT
>NW_008710371.1:0-8176 GCF_000327385.1 Lottia gigantea
TATATTAAAGGTAATATAGATTAATAAAAGTTGTATATTATAATTATAAAGAGGGAATTGGTATTATATTGTTGATGTAGGTTTATGTTAAAGGTAATATAAATTAATACAAGTTGTATATTATAATTATTGAGAGAGAATTGGTATTATATTGTTGGTGTAGGTTTATATTAAAGGTAATATAAATTAATAAAAGTTGTATATTATAATTATTGAGAGGGAATTGGTATTATATTGTTGGTGTAGGTTTATATTATAGGTAATATAAATTAATAACAGTTGTATATTATAATTATTGAGAGGGAATTGGTATTATATTGTTGATGTAGGTTTATATTAAAGGTAATATAAATTAATAAAAGTTGTATATTATAATTATTGAGAGGGAATTGGTATTATATTGTTAGTGTAGGTTTATGTTAAAGGTAATATAAATTAATAAAAGTTGTATATTATAATTATTGAGAGGGAATTGGTATTATATTGTTAGTGTAGGTTTATATTAAAGGTAATATAAATTAATAAAAGTTGTATATTATAATTATTGAGAGGGAATTGGTATTATATTGTTGATGTAGGTTTATGTTAAAGGTAATATAAATTAATAAAAGTTGTATATTATAATTATTGTGAGGGAATTGGTATTATATTGTTGATGTAGGTTTATGTTAAAGGTAATATAAATTAATAAAAGTTGTATATTATAATTATTGAGAGGGAATTGGTATTATATTGTTGATATAGGTTTATGTTAAAGGTAATATAAATTAATAAAAGTTGTATATTATAATTATTGTGAGGGAATAGATATTATATTGTTGATGTAGGTTTATGTTAAAGGTAATATAAATTAATAAAAGTTGTATATTATAATTATTGAGAGGGAATTGGTATTATATTGTTAGTGTAGGTTTATATTAAAGGTAATATAAATTAATAAAAGTTGTATATTATAATTATTAAGAGGGAATTGATATTATATTGTTGATGTAGGTTTATGTTAAAGGTAATATAAATTAATAACAGTTGTGTATTATAATTATTGAGAGGGAATGGATATTATATTGTTGATGTAGGTTTATATTAAAGGTAATATAAATTAATAAAAGTTGTATATTATAAATATATTTATCGCTTTTTACAACAAGGAATTAATATTTGAATACGAATTACTTCATCACCAACAACCAATCAGATTCAACAGCCACTGTAGACTCAGTCAATTAAATGGATTTTAAACCACCGGTCCAGGTTATCTTTCGTCGAAGCTGTACATTGACAAAGAAGGACTGAATGATAGAGTGTACCTTCCTTCCACAATTCTTTTATCTTTCACGATCACTGTTTTGCTGTATCAAAGGTTGGGGTTGTCCAAGATTATCAAGATTGGTAAGAACATGGGTTTTGTGTGTTTCATGTTTGACCTTTTCTCCATAAATATATACAACTTTAATGTCAAGACTTGATTCAAATACATCTTTTCTCCATAAATATATACAACTTTAATGTCAAGACTTGATTCAAATACATCTTTTCTCCATAAATATATACAACTTGAATGTCAAGACTTGATTCAAATACATCTTTTCTCCATAAATATATACAACTTTAATGTCAAGACTTGATTCAAATACATCTTTTCTCCATAAATATATACAACTTTAATGTCAAGACTTGATTCAAATATATCTTTTCTCCATAAATATATACAACTTTAATGTCAAGACTTGATTCAAATATATCTTTTCTCCATAAATATATACAACTTTAATGTCAAGACTTGATTCAACTACATGTGATGATTGATAAACCTCATAAATAAAGACAGATGTATCTTCGATTGATGACTTTATTTAACAGTCAGCCATGCTGGTTAGCATTGATAGCAATAATAAGTGAGATAACTTTTAACAACTATAACAGTTTAACCTTAAAACTGATATTACAACAACTGATAAATCGATTTCTGTTGAATAAGGAAGTAGTTTAAATATCATTAAACATTACAATAAACAGTCGAGAATATTGTCTGGATGAATCAAAGGATAATGACGTTGAAGACTCTGTTTATCTTTGTTATAAAAGAAGATAGGCTAGTATGACTTCCATAGTTTTTATTCCTGTCTCAAATTTGTCTACATAATTTAACTAAATTCATATTAACTATTAAATATAATTCTTTGCTGTTCTAAAAAGTGTACCAATGTATTACTCAATACAAAATTAAGTCTATTAGTTATTTTGAATGGATTATTCAAATATTACTGTTCAACCAAAATTCTGAAAATGAAATTTTCATAATATTACACTCTACAATTACAAAAAAAATGTGAAAAAGTACGAAAATTGTCTTTTTGGCTGCCATTTTGATTGGTTGGGATATTCTGGTAATCTTATATAGCCTCAGATTACAACCCTATTATAATATGGTTCTTCTGAAATATAATAATTTTCAAAAAAATTGAACACATTTTCAAATGATGGTCGATTTTCAGGATCTTCATCCCAACATTTTAGTACCATTTCGAATGCGGCTTCCGGACAATCTGTAGGCTTGGGCATTCTATATCCACCTTTAATTTTTTCCAAAACCTCTCCATTTCCCATTCCTTAAAATGTTGTAAATAAATAAAATATATCAGAATTAATTAAATTTCATTAATTTATTGACGTAAAAAGTTATTTTTAGGGTACGTAACAAAAGGGTCATAATGATAAAACAATTGTTTCCTAATATTTTGCTGTACTATTACTACAAAACATACTTTAAATTTTACAGAGTTTTAAAATATTTTGATTCTTAGACCGTACATACCAGGATATGGAATTTCACCTTTAGTCATCAATTCAACAAATAATATACCATAAGACCATACATCAGATTTAGTTGTAAATTTACGATATAAAGCTGCCTCTGGAGCAGTCCATTTAATAGGCACTTCAGCATCTGAAATATTTCATGCGCTGTTCAGTTGCTTAGTTTTTGGTTAGTCGGCAAACAAAACGCCAGTTTGTGGAGAAACATGTCGCTTACTTATCTAAACCAAAATATCGAGCTGTTAATACCCCAAACTAACACTCTGTCTTTGGTAACCCTTTTGAAATTAATGATAAATGAGGTCGTTTTCTGATCGTTTTTTTCTGCTAAGTTTCTGGTCGATTCACGACATTAAACTTGTTTCTTTCTTTTAAAAATACAAACACTAAATTGACACTGAATTATTGTTCCTACTAGTAACTAATTGCAGTGGTCAACCGTATTGGCCTATGGTTAGAGAAGATTTTACTAAGTGCTGTATGTTTTTAAGTGGGATTACAACAGGACGTCCCAATGCCGAATTTTTTAAAGTGTAATTCACAAAAATTTTAATAAAGAAATTTTTATGCTGCCCAGTAAGTAGTACAGAGATATGATCTTGCACAGATATTTTTACTCATTCCGATTCAAAACATCAACATGGGCATTCCGTCTTATTTTTAGGTAGAATATTGGGTAATTAAAACAATACAAACGAAAATTGGATTAAGATACCTAAAATAAAGTGGACTCACTGGACTACACGTGGTTTTCTTTTAAATTGGACCCGGATGAGCGAAAATATCTTGGGTAGACCATATCAGTACAGTTATGAATTGTAATATCGGGTTTTGCCAACTTACAGTAAACTTACCATTTGTTGGATTAGATTCTTCATCAATAATTTTGGCTAAACCGAAATCAGCTACCTTCACTTCATTGTTTTCACCCACTAAAATATTTCTGGCAGCTAAATCTCTATGTATAAATTTCCTCTCCTCTAGATAAGACATACCACTAGCAATCTACAAATAAACAGACTATTATATTATATTATATTATATTATATTATATATTATATTATATTATATTATATTTATATATATATTATATTTCTACATCACTCTACAATTGATGTATTGAGTACTATTTTAACAGTGGTATTTCTATATCGCTCTACAATTGATGTGTTGAGCACTATTTTAACAGTGGTATTTCTATATTGCTCTACAATTGATGTATTGAGCACTATTTTAACAGTGGTATTTCTATATCTCTCTACAATTGATGTATTGAGCACTATTTTAGCAGTGGTATTTCTATATTGCTCTACAATTGATGTATTGAGCACTATTTTAACAGTGGTATTTCTATATCTCTCTACAATTGATGTATTGAGCACTATTTTAGCAGTGGTATTTCTATATCTCTCTACAATTGATGTATTGAGCACTATTTTAACAGTGGTATTTCTATATCTCTCTAAAATTGATGTATTGAGCACTATTTTAACAGTGGTATTTCTATATCACTCTATAATTAATTGATTATTGAGCACTATTTTAACAGTGGTATTTCTCTATCACTGTATAATTGATTATTGAGCACTATTTTAATACTGATTATTATTGTATAAAGAGTCATATGTTATAATGTGGGAGAGGGGACAAAACATATATCGAAATCAGGTAACGTATATAGTTACTGACAATTGTATAATTTCATTTCATTTCTTGATACATCGAGTGATGTTATGTCACCCATTGTTTAAAGTCAGCAATGTTACATGCATGGTCCGTAGCACACAGGGACCTATGTTGGGATTGAATCCAGATTAGTAAACACGAATACTAATAATAGTAGTTGTGATTCCTAGACTACAACAGAAGAAACAAACCTGAGCAGCCATATCTATAAGTGTTTGTAAATCTAAATTCTTGGACCCGTCACGTAAATAATTCAATAGTGCACCATTTGACATCAGTTCAGTCACAATATAAATTGGCTCTTCTTTAGTACAAACAGCATATAATCTGACTAATTTATCATGACGACATTTCTTCATGATTTGAGCTTCTGCTAAGAATGCTGCCGATGACATGGCTCCAACCTGTAGTGTTTTAATAGCTACAATTGTAGAGTTCATATATTTTCCTACAAAATATACAAAACAAACAAAATCAATAAACTTCATTTAAAGCAATAAAGAATGGGTTCATAGCACTGTATCTATTTCGGGCAACAATTTAGCATTTTTGGGGTTGATTTTGGGCCTAAGTCAATAGATGTATATGTAATTAGTCTTCATACCATACTGCATAAACCCATTTAAATATATCTCCAATTTCACTTTCAATTCCTGTTTTCACTGGTTTCTCTGAATTAATGTGGTGTCATGTACCAAATGAAAGCAAAAGTCTCAATTAAAAAATCCATCCATAGGTACAATTAGTACAAAAGTACAATTAGGATAATCAAACAGTCCCTTCTCCAAAATCAGATAATAATAGCTGTACATTATTAACTGTGAACAGTCACTAAGCTGATTCCTGTTTCTGAGACTAATGTATGATTGATAGAGGCTTTATCATTTTAGAAATTTATTTTTGTTAATACCAACCTAACCAAACTTCACCAAATTGACCAGCCCCTAATCTTTTGCCAAATGATAATGTTTCTCTTGGTATTTCCCACTCATCTCTGGTGTTAATAGATAGATCTTCAGTCACAGGTTTCGGTTTCGGACAAGGATATTTAAGTCTACTACACAATCCATCGGCTTTCTCTATCATAATAAAACATTTAGTTTAGAGAAGTTCATTCTGATAATTGTCATCATTTAGTGTGGTTACAATCTAAATTATCACAATATTGATGCAAATCAGATCAGACATGCTGTTGAATTCAGGAATGGTGTTAAAGCTTAGTCCACACGAGCAAGTTTTCATTGACAAGGAAAATTGTTCAATGGTTGAGCAAGGATTTGTCACTTCGTCTCGTGTGGACGCACCCAACAATTTTTCCTTGTTGGGGAGTGCTGCCATCTGACGACCCTAGTGAAAATCACAACAAAATGGCCGTTGTTATTTTTAGCTTATAGTGACGACTTCGGCATTTTCGTTTATAGTGTGGCAAGTTTTCCTTGCTGGTGCGTTTACACGAGCAATTCTTCATTGCTGGGTCATTAAGGGTCAGCAAATCGCTGGTTGGAAAACTGGCATGCACAGCTTGTTGGCTTGTTCAACCAGTGGATTTCGGCAAATTTTGTCGTTTACACGAGCAAGTTTTCCTTGTCAAGGAAAAATTTGTGGACATTGTTTATTATCACCCACGAATATACCCTATCAAAAATCAACAAAATCAACAAACATTGATTAAGCTCGTACAAACTGGATATGAACGAAACATAGTGAAATTAAATTTTACTTTGTAAACTCTTCACAAGGCAGTCCAAATATGCGAATTTGGGTGTTTCGTCAATGACCTTCGATCTAGTCAAGGTCAACAAAGGTCAAGGTCAAAATTTGAAAATACGGACACTTTTTTTAACTGAGCTTTTCAGACAAACTGGCCAAATGAATGAGGTAATTGCGTGCAAAGTTTCCTTTTGATCAATTGTTTTCTATGCGAGTTATGCCCCTGTCCAAAAATTTAATAATAATTAATTTAGCCCGCATGTACCACGCCCACCTCAACCTTTTTTTTGTAATTGGTTAATTGTCTATTTGTGTTCCAAATTCCAAGCTTCTACATCAAATAAGTCATAAGATATACATACATACAGCTTAAAGAAGCGACAATATTGTAAAACACTCAAATTTAAAAAAAAAAGCTCTTGTACAATACGCAGAAACCACAACGGTCTTGAGCCAAATTCCGTAGGTAAAGGAGGAGGGTAGGTTTCCTTCCGAAGTTGTAATGAAGGTTAATTTAGCGTAGTCATCTCTCTTACGTAATTAACTTAAAACTAGGATGCACGCAGAATCAAATTCAGCTTGTTGAGTACAAATCCTGAGGAACCGTAGGATTAGTGATTTGATAGTCGCAGACAATGTTTGCTTTGGATGAAACAAGCTTGTGAACAAAGGTTAGGGCGTTTCAATCTCTTTGAATATTAAGAGACATTTTTTCGAAATCGTTTCCCTTGAACACAGTGTCCAAGAAATCCATATTTTGTTGTTAATGTTCGCCGTTAATTTATATAAAATATCAAAATATTGCCAAAAGTTTCGGTCCAGCTAATAAAAAATATGGACGAGAAATCTTCCATAAAAAAGAGGTAAATTGTGGTATATTATTCCCATTCGGTTATATAGACCTCCGCATAGCAAGGAGCAAATATAATAGTTGTTCCAAATATTTGAAGGCATGTTTTTCCATTAGAAGTAAAGTCATTACTCGTTAAACATATTTCAAAAAGTTTTAAAATTTCTTTATCTGGTCTTTCTTTGGAAGGATTTCTATTAAAGGTTATACGAATATATAATTTGTTGAGATTTTTTTAATTAACGACGGTCCATTCGGTTTCGGGATTCTTATGAATTTTCGGCAAGGAATACATATGGCGTTGACGTACATATCATATAGCGCATCAGAAAGAAACTGTTAGGTTACTAAATGTTTTCAAAATATGGTTAATTCTTGTAGCTGTTTCCATGAATATTGGTCTATCTGGTACGCGATAATGATTTCGATTGCCCAATTGTTTATCTAATTCAAAAATATAGTCAGTGCGATCCTGTATTACACAACAGCTGCCTTAGTCACTTTTACAGTTAATGATGCTGTCATCAATTCTTTTAGGCTCCACGTTTTAAATTGATTAAACTGTTAATCTCGTGTTAATTAAAGAGACTTCATAAATTTCACAGCACATATTAATAATACCATTGTCTATCGGACTGTCTTGCGAATTCAAACTTTTTTTTAATGTCTGAAAGGTAGCATTGTTTGTTAAATCTGTTATCTGCAAGCATATTTTCATAATGAGATTTGAGTGCCAATGCCACGTCCTTAATCTAAGATTTATTACCGTTTTGGCTTGCCGAAATAATTTCCGTATTCCTCAAGGCTGGTTTTGCAAACCTATTTAAATCATTTATTTAAAAAAAGGAAACCGCGAGTAGGCAAACCACTGTTTGCTTGCTGTGAAATAACAAAAGCACGGTGTAGACAATGCATAATCAGCAAAGAATTTATTTGGGATTCGATTTCCGTAGTTCTCTGTAATAGGATTGGATGATATTTTTGCCTATTGCCATGATACTGTTGTCTATAATACTGTTGCCTATTGTTATGATACTGTTGTCTATGATACTGTTTCCTATTGCCATGATACTGCTGTCTATGATACTGTTGCCCATTGTTTTAAACTGTTCC
>NW_008710371.1:11834-16787 GCF_000327385.1 Lottia gigantea
GGCGATTTAGGTCAATTAGATGCGAGCCATGACGATCTGGTCGATTCGGGACGATTAGAGGCGTTCAGGACTACAATCCGACCGATCATTAGATTTAATTCATCGGGGACAATCTTGTCCAGATAGAGCCGACTGGAAAAAACCAGTAGCCGATCATTTTTCAGAGTTCATTGCTCCAGATCTTCCCCCGAATGTATAGGTCAGTGCTCCATAATGCTCGCAGGGTCACGACTTTTTTGCAAAAATGAGGCTGGTCGACCAAAAAATAGATCGGGTACTTTCGGGACCAGAACAATCCTTGGTGAAATGGGGGCATATCTGGTGTTGTAACGAATCCAAAGTCTTTCAATGATAAAAAAAAAAACATTGTGTTGTCCGACATGTATTTCGATTATCCCGTGAATCACTTGCAATTTGCTCACAGTTAATGAAGGAACACAATTGTTTTGTAAGTCTTAAAATCGTATTTACGAAGCAAAGTAACAATTTTGATCATGCACGATGACGTCCTATTAATTCAAAAACTGTTCAGTATATATAATATTATCAAATTAATATAATATTATAATTTTACCTAGACATCTTTTTACTCTTTTTAATAGATTAGTATAAAGATGTAAACAGGATTATAAGGATTCACCAACAAAACTAATTTCCACATTGATGGAGTAATATTCATTAACATGGTTACTTCTTATATGTTTATAATATGGGTATGAGTGATATTTATCCTCAAAAAGTGTGTACAACTTAGTTCAATGTCTTAGCAAAGTAAACAGTTTTTTTTTTTTACTTATATGCATTATTTTGAATTTAAATCGCAGCCTTAAAATAGTACTGTTAGTCTTAGAATGTCTTTACGTTAATAAAAATATAAGCATGAGCCCACACTATGTCTTCAAATTTGTTTTATAGAGGATCATTCTTAGTCAAAAATGTTTCCAATTCTCTTCAAAGGTATATGAAACATTTTTTAAAAAACCTTTTGATTTGCTCAGACAATCTAATTAATATAACACCAAACTTTCGTTCCGTTTTTACGATTGATGTATTTTGTTCACATTGTGTCCGAAGATCACATTCAATATCATCAATACAATTTAGTGGCTTACTAAACATCGTTTGCTTGTTGTCAACATTCCATTTGGTCGTCTGCACGGCCTTGTTGTAAAATGTCCCACTCATATTTTTCAAATAATCATCTATAACAGTGAAACAATAAATGTATACTGACTGTTTTTTTCCGATAAACCATTTGGAATTTGCACACACATAATTATCTGCCTTCCTCTTAGTAACAACAATTTTTATGAGGATTAAAACTATTAAAATCACCAATCAATGCAATCATAACCTTGTTTTTAAATTGAACAATGTCATCCTCTAACTTATCAAAACAAATATACAAATTCAAAACGGAACCTTCTTTCTTTCTTTTTCTTTTAAATTAGGATATCTTCAGTAATTGTAATAAAGGCATTACTCAAATGTCATGCTATTGGAGGAAGATCCTGGCGGCTATGGCACTGTTTTCACTTTTTACCTTAAGGCTAGCGCACACGAGAACTCCCAGCTGAGCAAAATTTCATTCGTGTCTCCCAGCTCAGCTCGCAGCTTTCGTCGGTTTTCCCCGCACACGCTAAGCTTAGAGCTTTCGTAAACGGGGTGTCAGTCATAGACGTCTAAAAATAACTAGAGCACGTGACATTCTCACGTGACAAACAAAATGTCGGACGTCGACAACCCTTCAATGATTCAGAATATGAAGAAATTTTACTTCTTCTTTTGTTGTTGCGTCGTCGCCGACGAAGAATACTTGCAAGCTCTCGTAAGCTACGGATATTCCGGCCATATGTCCACTAACTTGTCTTCGATAATTGCTTCAGATACAAACTCGCATTCACCGATGGGCGCAGCCATTTTTGTTTGATCACGTGCTAGCGCAAAGCGCCCTAGTTCAAAGTTGAAAGCTAAGAGCTTTCGAGTGCGTATACGGTAAGGTATTTTTCATTAAAATATCAAACACGACAGATAATTTCCTTAACACCTTGAATGAAAAAAACCTTAAGTAAACTCCGCGCACACGAGAGCTATGAGCTGAGCTGAGAGGCACGAATGAAATTTTGCTCAGCTGGGAGCTCTCTAGTGTGCTAGCCTTTAATCCAACATTCAGAGAAAAAATATCACGTCCTCATTTTCGGATTTTGCTTTGGAAATGCCCCTTCTTTTTTGTTATTGAAATGTCAATTCATTTTGATCTTTCAATTATACCACATGGCACACAGCAAAGGAATTTTTTCTAGAAATATACTTCCAATATAATGGTATTTTCATGCCCAACTGTGTTACTGGCCAGTCAATGATGAAGCCTATACATGGCCAATTTTTGATAAATGGCCAATGTTTTCCGATGGTCTACTTAGGAATTATGAAGAAAGTTTTTGGTGCCAGCGAGGTCTTGAGATACAAATCTAGCATATTTAAGTGTACAATGCGCAAAAATACTGTTTATTCCTATAATTTCTAAATTATGGCCAATGATGGATATCCAATATGGCGGACTGGCCAGTCAAAGACGAAGCCCCTACATGGCCATATTGGATATCCATCACTGGCCATATTTGAGAAATTATAGGAATAAACAGCATTTTTCCACCTAAATATGTTAGATTGGCATCTCAGGACCTCACTGGCACCAAAAATGTCATTCATAATTCCATAGCAGACCATAGGAAAAAATTGGCCATGTAGGGGCTTCGTCACTGACTAGCCAGTAACACAGTTAGGCATGAAAATACCATTAAAATTGGAATTTTAGCGATATTAACAGGTTGGAAGGCACCATGTGATTGAGTTTCTGCCAATTCCACCCAAAAGTCTGTCCCACCCCCATTACTGTGGACTGTGCAAAAATTGGCCATGTAGGGGCTTCGTCTTTGACTGGCCAGTCCGCCATATTGGATATTCGTCACTGGCGAAAGAAATGTTGATAACTATGTAATGATTCTATTCATTACACGACTTTTTAGAGGCTTTATTTGAATAAGAAATGAATTACAAATTTTTCGTTTTTTGATTTAATTACAACAATTACAATCAATCCAAAAAATTAGTGTATTCATCGGCCACAAAATTTAGCCGGCTACTGAAGTAATGAAGAAGTGTCAATTGTCAATTTCAGGTCAGCCTTTTTACACCTTTCTACAAAATGTCCTTGCGTGCGTGTACGTTCATGTGTTTACTAATTTGAAACTTGTTGTCAAAGTCATGTTATTTGAAGCAATTTCGTGTCCTTAAACTTCATTTGAACCTTTAAGTTGACGTGTTATTTGTTTACACGGCGCATGGATACATGACCTAATTTGCATAGTTATTAACCTGTGCTTCCACTTCATATTGTCTTTATGAACCGGAATACGGAACTGTTGTGTCATATTCAAATTTTTGCTCAGGTTTATTCTGTCTTTTAGTGCCAATTGTAAGAATCGAGGAAATTGTTCTTACCTATCATCAATCAGTATCATCTTATCACCCTTGTGAAATGTGATATCGTTTTCTGTTTTCGCCTTGTAATTCCATAGAGCTGTTAATACTTTACCTTAAACACAACAGTTACACAATTGAAATTAAGGACATTAGATGTGGAAAGTCGTTTGGTGTTTGTTACTTCATCGTTCAGCTGTCAATTACCTTGAAAACGTAAACGATGTTTTTGTTCACTATCAATATAATAACAAGCTAGAACCATCGCCACTATGTTATTATTTCTATTTTGTCTTTCCATATATATTATACTTTTGTCTGATATTGCTTTCCATATAACTGACTTATTATTATTCCTGTCTGACTTCCGGTTGAGAATAAAGTTTATGTTGTTTTCACACTCAGTAATCCTTAATTCTTTAACATCCAAAGAACTGTCGCATGGTAAAGGTACCAAAGCAGTGCGTATCCGAACTACAACGTGAGAAGAAGAAGCTTTTTATACCATTTCACGTTCGGCAGTAAAAAGCCAAATAATTGAATATCAATCAAATTCCTGAAGCAAATTTTAAAATTCAATAATCGGTAACCAAGTATATTTAGCAATCAATAGAAGATTAGAGTCGCATTAAAATTCTACAAATTGAATTTTCGTTATTTAAAGGGGCATTCCGCTTTTTTTGTAAAACATCTTTATTATCAAAACGTCGTAAATTACATCTGAAAATATTTCCTTACTATACTATTAATATGAATGTATCTACTTGATCAAACTGAATTTGTTTTAAAAGGATTAAGTAAAAACGGAGAGTACTATCTGGTAGATAAGCAGTTTGACCTAGTTTAGCTTTTTAAATAACGCGTTATATTAAGTTGAAACCTTTGGAATACGTAAGAGACATAGTTTTCTACAAAAGCATAACGAACTGTAAAAGTTAACGTAATTCCGGAAATTGCAAGTTGAAAAGCGAATAACTTCAAAACCAGACGTGACATCGAAATTTTGAAAATCGATTGTTGTTCACAATTATAATGTCTTGTATATTTTCAAAACAAATCGGAAAAGAATTGTGGAAGTTGAAAATACGCAAAATTATTCAATTTCTATCCTGTAACCATTACTTTAGTATACTAAGGAAAAAAGGTAGATCAAAATCAGTTGACTAATGAAACAAACCGAAAAAATGTCGATCATCATACCTCAGTTCCGCTTGGTGTAAATGGCACTGTTTTAGACAGTCTGTGGCATGTTACATTCTTATACAAGTGGTTGCCTAGCAAGATACGGCCACTTCCCTGATACATTTTCAATATCAAGGGCGGTCACCGTCAAGTCGAACAAAAAATCTAATTTGTACAAGATATTGTTCATTTAAACAAACAAAAAATTAGCAGAGAAATCACTGAATAATCCTAAACATTATGCCATTTTACCGAAACCAATTTTCAAGAAACTGCTAACATGATTAA
>NW_008710371.1:16837-18935 GCF_000327385.1 Lottia gigantea
TAACATGTGAACATTCGAATGTAATATATTTAATTTCATGCAAGAAATGCCCCAAACAATATGTAGGAGAAACTAAGAATAATTTACGAACTCGCTTTAATGCTCATAGGTCAGACATCAAATTAAAGAAAGACAAGCCAGTTTCTAATCATTTCAACCTCGACGACCATTCAATAGACGATCTCACCCTAATCCCAATTGAGCGTATAGAAATTGACTTGCCCGAAAATGAAACTACCAAATTCCGTCAATCTAGGGAGGCCCATTGGATTGAGACATTGAATACAGCAAGACCTATAGGACTAAATATTCATCATAATGTAGGCATAGCACCCTTTGTTGTCCCGTTTAATACAACCAGCAATCGAGCAAGCAAGATAGTTCATGCCCACTATAAGAGCCTTCAAGAGAAATTCCCCCATGTCTATAAGCAGAAAATGAGAGTTGCATATTCAAAAAATAAGAACTTAAATGATAATATTGTTCATAGTAAACTAAAAACAATCAGTACATAACAGATACTATACTTCTCGCCCATCGGGCGAGTTATTTTTTCTAATTTCAGATCAGAATAAGAACAGAAGAAAACCCAATATCAAGACCCTTAATCCTAATTTCTAAATAAAGTGTCTGCTCCACCCTAGGCCTGTACATTTGGGAGAATCAAACCCTCCCTTCCCCGAAAACCAAATATCACGAAAATCAGATATACAGTGTAGTCTCTATTGTGTTCACAAACATATTTTGACGTGTTTTTCCTCAAAAACCGTTCATCGAAAATATTAAATTCGACCATGACCAAGATCTCATTAGTATAAATGATCACACCAAATTTCATCAAAACCAGTTAAAAACTGTAGCCTCTATTGTGTACGGACAGACATATAACAAAAATGGGGTGTGAAAAACGTAAAAATAGTCATTTGCAAAACTAAGCAGGGTCTTCGGAAGAACGTACCTCAACAATGATAGGTCATCTAAAAAGACAAAATATATCATGTAATACAAGTTAACTATATAGTAATAGTTTATGATCCTTTATCTATTTTCAAGAGCAACAAAATTAAATCTAACCTTCTATTTGAGATCGTTCTAAATCATTTAACGAGTCTTCATCACTACAAAGCAAAATTAAAAGTATAAAATGTATACAGCATCTCAAAAGCTGGGCCTCAAGTAATGTCAGCCCATCCTCTAGTTTGTGGTCAACATGTAAATATGTAATACAAAGTTAATGGACAGTTATCTTATAAAATAGTTGTTAGCTCTCATTTATCGAAACTATGCCATTTGAAATTTGTGCATGGATTCTTTCTAGTAATGATTGGTACTTGTGTATTGATCAAATAGCAGTAAATCCTGTCAGAATCATCACATGGTATATTGTAGGATGATTTACAGACTCAAAGATACATATTAACAAATATTCCATTAAGGCGAGGTTGCTCAAATTCATTCTGTCTTTTAATGATAATTGTAAGAACCGAAAAAATTGTTCTTACCTGGCATCATTCAGACTCATCATATCTCCTTTGTCAAATGTGGTATTGTCTTCTGTTCTAGCCCTGTAATCCCATAGAGCTGATACTTGACCTAAAAACACAACAGTCACACAATTGAAATTAAGGATATTAGATGTGGAAAGTCGATTGGTGTTGTTTTTTGTAAATTCATTGTAGCTTTATAACAAAACACAAGACATAATTGTCTCAAACTCAAACGTTTGGGCATTGGTATATATAGAAATAAAACTTTCAAAATTCACAGTTTTATTATTTCGATAGCAGGAACTAATGCTCAACACAGCAGTTTTACATTCACAAATAAAAGTCAGCATTAAACTAATATCTACAGTTACATTCGATATTAAACAATGTATTCTGCTGTTAACTAATGTTTGCTGCCGGTTAAGAAAATGTTTGCTCCTTCCTGCTTGTAATAATTAGCTCTCAAACGAACTTTTAACTATTTTCAGCATCCATGTGCTTTTAGAGGAAAATAGACAAAACTAAACAGGAAGTAGCCTTTCTTAACCAATTATAAAAGTTACATCGGAATCAGACCACAACTCCTTTTTAGACCAAAGGAGAAGTAGGCC
>NW_008710371.1:19477-20247 GCF_000327385.1 Lottia gigantea
GATTAATATGTTTAGATCCGTCTTTAAATTTATCAAATAATATTGCATTACGTAGAGTAACAAACAAGATACGTCTAAAACGGGGATGTTCTGCCCATTCTTGCTATTTTACATTACCTTTTTATTTTACTTTAAAATTTTAATTTAATCCAAATAATCCAAAATTGCAAAAAGCTATTGGCGAATTAGAACTGTCACACCTGTATCACATCTTCAGGTACTTTGGATATTTTATCTCCTCGGAGCTTGTTTATTCCTTCGCTATTTTATTTGTCATAATATTTAATATTGTTAAAACGTGTTAGGTTTCGGGGAAGGGAGGGTTTGATTCTCCCAAATGTACAGGCCTAGGGTGGAGCAGACACTTTATTTAGAAATTAGGATTAAGGGTCTTGATATTGGGTTTTCTTCTGTTCTTATTCTGATCTGCAATTAGAAAAAATGACTCGCCCGATGGGCGAGAAGTATAGTATCTGTTATGTACTGATTGTTTTTAGTTTACTATGAACAATATTATCATTTAAGTTCTTATTTTTTGAATATGCAACTATCATTTTCTGCTTATAGACATGGGGGAATTTCTCTTGGAGGCTCTTATAGTGGGCATGAACTATCTTGCTTGCTCGATTGCTGGTTGTATTAAACGGGACAACAAAGGGTGCTATGCCTACATTATGATGAATATTTAGTCCTATAGGTCTTGCTGTATTCAATGTCTCAATCCAATGGGCCTCCCTAGATTGACGGAATTTGGTAGTTTCATCTTCGGG
>NW_008710371.1:20297-26510 GCF_000327385.1 Lottia gigantea
TGTTATATTCCATAATATTGTCTTGTGTTTTGTTATATGTGCTCCTCGGTTCTATATGTCGTTCAAATCTTACATTGTAGCTTTCCATCGGATTTTTAGATTCGGTTATATTATGGATAAGTAAAAAGATGAATATATACTCTAAAAATTTCAAAAAAATCGAAATTTTATGTTTATTCTAAAAGGTAGTATTAAGATCGTTCAATTCCTAGTTTAAAGAGGCAATATGCAAAAATTTCATTTTCAAAAGCTTTGTGAATTTCACCTGAAAATATTTCTAAATTATGCTATTTATATCTATGTATTTGTTTTAAAAGGGTTAATTAAAACCAGTGAGTGGGAGTACTAATTGTTAATTTTGGTATAATGGGTTGACATTATGAGTTGAAAAACCTTTAGAATACGCCATACTCCCATTTCACCAAGGATTGTTTTGGTCCCGAAAGTACCAGATCTATTTTTTGGTCGATCGGCCTTAATTTTACAAAAAAGGTCGTGAACCTGCTAACATTATGGAGCACTAGCCTATACATTTTGGGAAGATCTGGAGCGTTGTTCGGTTGACCGAATATTGACGACCCTGGCTCGAGAGAGAAAGCTTTCGATATGTGCCGTTCTTCCACCGTGGTCGAGAGTGGCGTATGTTGTCACAGGAAGCGGCAGAATATTTTGGCATAAGTCATCACGAAGGCCGGCTACCTGCGGGGATGATCGAGAACTAACGGAAATGGGCGAGGCGGTCGTCTTAGGATCTGGTGAGCGTCGGGTGCTTCTACTATGCTCGCAGGTTCCCGACTTGTTTTGCGCATAAATGCGGCCGATCGACCAAAAAATGGTCGGTACTGTCGGGGCCAAAACATTCCTTTGAAAATGGCATCATAAGCAAGTTTTTTACTTTCGGTTTTCTGTAGCTTCCTTCGTTAACCTACGGCTACATTTGGCCACACTCGGTCGAACAATATAGGAAGATCGTTCACATGCGGTGAGCATCGATCGTTCGAGTTGGATGACTTGAATAACATTGTCATTTTTGGGATAAACTGATTATTTTGCTGTATCTCCCGATCGAAATGTCTATGTTAAATTAAATGACAGTGGTTTAGTTTTTCGCATACAACCAGCTCTGTCGTACTGTTAATTTAGAAAAACGATTTTGTCAACAAATCTTCCTTATTTTTACTTGACATAAATTAAACAAAGTTGTCAAATGTCTATAGAACCAATCACTACAGTAGTAAAGTCATTAACTCATGAAAAATGGTTCGTGTTCAGCCGTGGATTTAATATGTTTAGATCCGTCTTTAAATTTATCAAATAATATTGCATTACGTAGAGTAACAAACAAGATACGTCTAAAACGGGGATGTTCTGCCCATTCTTGCTATTTTACATTACCTTTTTATTTTACTTTAAAATTTTAATTTAATCCAAATAATCCAAAATTGCAAAAAGCTATTGGCGAATTAGAACTGTCACACCTGTATTACATCCTCAGGTACTTTGGATATTTTATCTCCTCGGAGCTTGTTTATTCCTTCGCTATTTTATTTGTCATAATATTTAATATTGTTAAAACNGTGTTAGGGACACTGTAGGGCGAGCGGGAGTTACTAAAACCTATTAGTGGACTTATTTAGACGGAAACCAAAGCCACAATCAAGAATTATGGGAAATATGGAAATGACAATGCACCTAATAGTATATCACTAAGGAAAATATAGTAAAATCCACAATAGTGAATATAGTATAATTGACTTTCAAAGACATTAAAGTGTTGTATTTATATTTATAATTGTGGAAATAGTATCATTATGTCCTATATAAGTAGTAATAGTGCTTACAGATTTACAGCAACTACTCCATTTCGCTCGCTTCACTGCACTTGGCTCCGTAGTTGCTGTAAATCTGTAAGCACTACTCCACTTCGCTACCAGGCGAACACAACTTTATTATTATCAATTCATTAAAAATGTCTTTAATAATAATCCACACTTCCAAAACATATTTTGGCTCAGGAGACATTAAAAATCTCTAACTAAACTTCCTGGATTTCCCTGTGTTAAATATTCAGGCGAAAACCATAACTACACTGGCCCAGGAACTCGTTTAGATTTACAATATTATAATTGCAGTCTAGATATAAAATATTTCACATTCCTTACCAATGACACCTAAGACCAACCGCTGTTATATTGATTTTATGATAAATATGTACTTAAGTTCACTGTGTATTGATTGGAGGTTGCACAATCCAATTTCTAAAAATAAACCCTTATATTTAAATTACAGTTACAATTTCTTCATTTTGCTACTTATTATTATGGAAGAAATGGATATTTGTGAGGAAATAGATGCTAGACATTATAAACAGTTAAACGAAAGTTGTTAAGAGGGAATGTTTACCACAAGACAATATCATAGAATTTTCCAAAAAACCTAAAAATATTGTTTTCGAACAAAAACTTCCCTCCTGTGACAACTTGTTAAAAAAACTGGAAACTTTTTTTTATGTGATTTGAACATTGATACGGGAATAAAATGACAATACTGTTGAATATAATGCAATTGTGAAAGAAATAGTCGTAAAGTGTGACAAATTCCTTAAACATGATTATTCACTTTCAATTAAATCGTATGTAACATTTGGACGTTGGTTGCAAAACTTATTCATTAAATTTTGGGAATTTCACCTGTTTTGTAAAAGAAAATTTAACAATTTCATTGAGTTGGACTACAATATTGCGAAGACTTGTCAAACTCAAAATTTCAAAATTTATCACTTCCAATTTCGAAATTGCTTGGAATGATTCAAAAAATTGAAGGTGAATTAAATAATAATCCCAAAGAGGAAACATTTTGGAAATTAGTGGCACAAACAGTGATTCTATAGATGTATGTGTTCTATTGATTGAATGAATGATAACAGCTTGGAAATTTAACTCACTATTGATTTATCATTATTACAGATTACAATAGTAAATGTCTACCTTGGTAACAAACAATGTGCTCACTGGCTGCTAAGTACTGGTTTTAAATTACTAGGCGTAACCGCGTATGCAACCAGAAATGTTTAGTTGTTCCTAAGATAAAAATTTAAATCAATAAAAAGTGATTTTAAATTTGAACTTACAATCTGCTTCACAAAGATCGATAGTAAATGTTTACCTTAGTAACAAACAATGCGCTGTCTAGTTGCTAAGTGCTGGTATTAAAGTACTAGGCGTTAGGAACCACAAATGTTAAGTTATTACTAAGATTAAATTTAAATCAATAAAAAGAAACACGTTATCAGTAAATTGAAAATTCAACTTACAATCTGCTTCTCTGCTATGTATTTATATAGTCAGTCCAGAATTCTAAATGGCGTGAACTCGAATGTTTGAGGCGTTTTTTTTTATTGAATTTTCAGTATTCATTTACAAACAGTCAGGTAAAATTGTTATCAGACAATCAAAATGTCCCACACATATTGAAAGTGGGTAGTAGCAAAGTTAAACTGCAAACATTGGCAATGGATGTTAGAAAGACTTGCATCGCACAAAATGTTGAGATTACACCCGGATGGATTCCCAGGCAACAAAACAAACTGGCCGACAAATTGAGCAGGGTAGTAGATCATGACGATTGGTCAATAAAAGACGATATATTCCATCAGTTAAATACCACATGGGGGCCATTCGATATTGACAGATTTGCTACACATTATAACGCTCATTGCTTACGATTCAATTCAAAAATATGGTTTCCAGTTAATCGCTAAAGTTTTACACAAGATGAAGTCTGACAGGGCTCATGGGACACTGGTTTTGCCAGAATGGAAGTCAGCTCCGTTTTGGCCACTTTTAACAAAGGTAGCTTGCCAGGCAAGGTAATATAGCAAGGATCGAGAAACAAAGAAGTTACTAAAAATAGGACAGTCTATAATTAGCTCTCAGACTCGATTTCAAATGTAGTACAAACAATGCTAGGCTATTAGGCCTATATGGCCTACAGAACCGCATGGAGGAAGGAGACAGGCATTCTGAAAAACGAAAATCCCATGGCGCTACACGACATTGCTGTTATGGAACATGCAATAGTGACAGTAGATATTCAGATCGTGAATATATGGAAGGAGTTTTTTGGGTTCCATTTCCAAAACCAAAACGAAAACTCGAGAAATGTCTTCGGTGGTTACGTGCTTGTCGACGAGAAGATTTCCCAGTGGAAAAGGTTACAAGGTGGACATATATTTGCAGCAAGCATTTTGTGGGAGAAAATGGACCGACTAATAGCCATCCCGACCCTATTCCAGCAACATTTACGCCGAAACAGGTAAAAACTTCACGCGCCACCTTTTTATCTTTTTATTCTCTTTCACAAAATATTGGTAGGCCTATGGGGCCTAGGCCCTATTGGGCTATTGTCACAAATAGGTTGTCTTTTTTTTCAAATACGTTGTAGCCTAGGTTAGGTACATGGTTAATAAAACATTCCAAAAACATGTAAGTTCTGTATTAATAATTATGGCTTAAATGGAGTTTCGAAAGTATGATGATTTTACGTAATTATTAGCCATGCCATGTAGGCCTTAATGTACACAACATGCATAATTTGTATTCCAGGTTGATAAGTTTTCGAGAAAGAGGAAACCACCTACTCCAAGAAGTGCCCCTGTGTCGAAAAAAATATTGTTGGATGTATCTGAAGCTTTGGTATCCTTACAAAACCAACCATTACCTGAAACCTGGACTGTTGATGACAACACACCAACCAAGAATAAAAACATGTGTGAACCAAATAAAGCTGTAAGTTAGTTAAAATGATAATTTAATGCATTGTTTAAAACCATTTTAATAGTCTGTAAAAATTGTATAAGAGTACATATTTCTGGCTTTCTGCTATGATTAATAAAATGTAATTATTATATTTATAGGTACCTGTACCTGTAGAAGACACAAAGACAGTTATATACACGGTTACATCTATACATGAAGTTGGAACACAAACAGCTTTCCTTTGCAGTGATGCACTCTCAAATAAAATTGAAAGAAGGCTAAGGAAAATTGAGGCTTTGCAGCGCAGCAGTCCAAAAAAAGGACACACAAGAAAAAAGTTTGACTATGACCATTTGGTCGCAAATGGCAAACTTTTTAAATTCTATACTGGTTAAATGTTGAGCACTTCAATCATTTTTATAGAGTCTTGGAAAGTGCCGGATGTGATGAACTGAAATACTGGAAAGGAAAAAAAACTGTATCACCTAAGAGGAAAAGAAAAGAAAAAAAACAACAAACCATACTGTCACCCAAAAATCAGCTATTATTAGTTCTAATGAAACTGAGGCACAGATTTCCAAATAAAGATCTTGCGCATAGATTTGCTACCAGCACAGGTACTGTCTCAACCTATATAAATACCTGGATTCAGAATCATGCAACCCTGAAATGTTTAGTAGGAATTGCACCAACAGGAGCAATAACATTTTTGTCAGATGTTTATGAAGGATGTATATCTGACAAAGAAATTACCATCAGGTCAGGTTTGGCCGAGTTACTCAATCCTGGGGACTTGGTCATAGCTGATAGAGGGTTTCTGATAAGAGACATACTGAACCCAAGGAAAGTTGAGCTAAATATCCCTCCATTTCTCTCAGGCAGGGACCGTCTTACCCCTCAAGAAGAAATACTGACAAAACGTATTGCATGGGTAGGCATACATGTGGAAAGGGCAATTGAACGTATGAAAAAATTCAAGATAATCGGAACGACTATACCACTTAGTCTCAAACCAGTAGCTTCTGAGATTGTGCATATAATTGGTTTTTTAGTCAATTATCAAAGCCCACTTGTGAAATGAACTAAATGTATTAAATGTAAATGGTAATTCAACATCTAAAAAAAATAAAACCCTGGGAAAACTATCAGTGTTGTACCCTACCCTATATACCAAGGAATGTTTTGTTCCCCCACTTTTGTTAAAAACAAAAACAACACTAGAGCCACTCGTGGCACAGAGTGGGACTTTGCAAATGTAGCAAATTGGAAAAGACCCCGAAAAAATCATCCTTCCACGATAATTAGATCAAGCGCAAGAACGGTCTAAAGTTTAGAAGATTCTAATACCGGAAGTAGACGTCAGACCTCACAAATGAAAGTATCAGCAGATAGCCAAGGTCAATGACCTTTGATCTGTAACAGAGAAGGTCTAAAAAGGTCAAGATCAAGAGATATA
>NW_008710371.1:26560-34284 GCF_000327385.1 Lottia gigantea
GTCAAGGTCAAAAATTGAAAATTTTGAATTTCCAAAACCTGTTCCTTTTTTTGAACTAAGAAGCGGAAACAACCGAAATTCTAAGACAAAGTGGCTCAAAATATGAGGTAATTGTGTAAGAAGTTCCATTTTGAACAAATGTATACTTTGCGAGTTATGCCCCTGGCCAAAAATGTCAATAATGAGTAATTTAACCCGGAAGTGCCACGCCCAACTCAATTTTTTTTGAATAAGTTAATCAATATTCAAAATGTTACGTTATGTTCCAAATGTCAAGTTCCTACATAATAGAGGTCAAAAGAAATAGGTCAACAAAAGTCAACAAAGGTCAAAATCGAAAAATGAAAATATCCAAATGTTAAAACCCGTTCCTTTTTTGAAACTATAAAGCTGAAACAACTGAGCTGTTAATACATACTGGCCAAAAGGATGAGGTAATTGTGTGCAAAGTCTCTTTTTGAACAAACGCATCCTATGCGAGTTATGCCCCAGCCCCAAAATGTAAACAATTAGTAATTCAACCCGGATATGCCACGCCCACATAAGTTTTTTTGTCATAGGTGAATTCATATTCAAAGTGTCTAGTTGTATTCCAAATATCAAGGTTCTACATAGAATAGGTCATAAGATATACATACACGAAGATCAAAAAGACACAAATATGGTAAAACTAAACTCAAAATTGAAAAAAATCACGAATTTCAATTTTGCTTCAAAAAAGCAATTGTTCTATATCTATGTAAAGTGCACGAGA
This sequence comes from Lottia gigantea, assembly GCF_000327385.1. Taxonomy (NCBI): domain Eukaryota; kingdom Metazoa; phylum Mollusca; class Gastropoda; family Lottiidae; genus Lottia; species Lottia gigantea. Next base: position 27,315 of record NW_008710371.1, read on the forward strand.
AGCACATTACAAAACCAAAAAAATTAACCTTCTAGGTTAATTAGGTCACGTGCTAGAGCAGTCCAAAGTTGCAAATTTGGCTTTTTACGGATAGCTATAAAACCGGAAGTACATGTCGGAGGTCAAAGGTCAAAGTATCAAACGATAGCCAAGGTCAATGTCCTTTGACCCTATGAAGGTCAAAGTCATCAAAGGTCAAGGTCACATGGTGTGATCGTTTAAAGCTTTAAAAAATTTCAACCGGAAGTTGCAAAAAAGCAAAAGCGAAATTCAAAATTCGGCTCCCAATGTTTTTTGCGCAATCGATTGCAGAATACATTCACATCAAATTTGAGCATATCAACTTTTACCCTGAGGCCCCATTTTGAGTTTTACAAAAGTGTGTTTTTTCAATATGGCGGCCAAAGTATCACTTCCGGTCTGGATTTTATTTTAAAATCGGCCATAAAATTTTATTTGCCAAAGATTGTTTTGAGGTATTGAAGTCCAGCAAATCATCTTCACATTCACTATCAGATGCCTTACTACTCTTCTGATATATTTTAGCGGTTTGTATGATGTGTTCATATATTCTGCCATAACAAAAACCTTTTGGAATTGTACCCGATGGAAATTTTTGCCAGCCACTAGCAGGTAACAGTGGAATATTACTTGCTGGTGAATTACTTCGAGCAGCATTTAAAACAGCACTAACTTTCTGTTCACACCATATTCCACCATCTACAGAAATTAATATGTCCGTCTTCTTAAACTCAATACATTCTGAACACCTGAAGAGGAAAAAATCTTGCTTTTAAATTTATCATAACACAACATGCATTTATTTTAACATATTATTAAATGACTTCACCATTGTTTATAAAATTAATTAATCTCAACCAGAGACATAAAATGCACTATAGGTCTAATAATGGTCATTCATGCCATTTACTGACATAAAATAATTTCATCATGTTGAAACACCACCACCATGTATGCACAATATTATGTAATATTCAATACGTTGTTATCAAAGTTTTTTATTTATTACTTTACGATTAAATAGTAATTCTGACCGCTTTCAAGGCACAAAAGGCATATTTGAAAATATAACAGACACAAATTCGTTTTTCAAAATTCATGTCGGCCATTTGTTTACATTGATTGACAGCCTAGCCCCATAGGGCACACGCATTCAAATTTCTTACCTTTTAACCAATTCGGGGTTTTTCCCCATTACAGACATTCCCCGACATTCTAACCATCGCTTGAGTTCGACAACTGACTATTCTGATATATCTTCACTTCGAAATTTGGCCCCAGGAACATCGTTTCCGTTAGCTGTATAGAATAGATTTTCTCACAAGCCGCCATTGTTTGTACTACATTTACTCTATTGCGTATCACGTGATATACACCACGCAATTTAGTGACGTAGTTGTCGATCTATGCTATACGCCCACTGGCAGCTTTGATTTTGAATAAAAATATTTAGCAGTACAGTAACAATCCAGTATGAAATATTCAACTTTCAGTCATACACTTCTTTTGAACTCTTTAGGGCGAGACTGAATAATATCGAGTATGAGTTATTGCCCTTGTTCTTGAAAGCTTGTTCAATTTTTGGCTCATGAACACTCTTAGAAGGCAAATATTCAATCTTCAGCGCTGGACTGAATAATAAAACCAAGTTTTGTCAAAATCCAGCAACAATCATGCCTTTTAGTGTTTAAGAGCTAAATTTGAAAGCGTTTTCACGAACAAGGGCAATAACTCATACTAAATATTTTTCGATTCTCCTGATTTTCAATAGAGTTCATCCTTGGGTGGTTAGCAACATTCACACCAAGTTTCATCAAATTTCGTCAAGAATTGTGCCTTCTAGAATGATTACGAGCTAAAAAATGAACGCGTTTTCAAGAACAAGGGCAATAACTCATACTAAATATATTTACGATTTTTCTCATTTTCAATAGGGTTTATCCTTGGGTGATAACAAACACTCATGCCAAGTTTCGTTAAAATCCGTCAAGAATTGTCCCTTCTAGAGTGTTTACAAGTTAAAAATTGAAAGCGTTTTCAAGAACAAGGGCGATAACTCAAACTAAATATTTTTCGCTTCTTCTGATTTTCAATAGGGTTCATCCTTGGGTGATTACGAACACTCACACCAAGTTTCGTCAAAATCCATCAAGAATTGTGCCTTCTAGAGTGTTTACGAGCTGAAAATTGAACGCAAGGACAATAATTCATACTAAATATTTTTCGATTCTTTAGATTTTCAATAGGGTTCATCCTTGGGTGATTACGAACACTCATGCAAAGTTTCGTTTAAATCCATCAAGAATCGTGCCTTCTAGAGTGTTTTCGAGCTAAAAATTGAACACGTTTTCAAGAACAAGGGCAATAACTTATACTAAATATTGTTCGATTCTTCTGATTTTCAATAGGGTTCATCCTTAGGTGATTACGAACATTCATACGAAGTTTTATCAAAATCCGTCAAGATGAGTGTTTACGAGCAATTGTGGACGGACATGGGTGACGGCAATATACGCCCCTATTTCATGTGGGCGTATAAAAAACGATAATTACAGAGAATTTGTCAAAGGATTTTATGTTTTGCCACCAACAAGACTTATAAATAAGGGAATGGGCAAAAATGGAGTGTTAATTAAACGTCCTCTATCTTTAAGAATGATTGCTTTCCGCATTGTATTTTAATTTCAGGATTGAGATTAGACTATTACGACAAAAGAGCAGTAGATGAAGGCAGCGTAGTTTCTCCGGAATTGGACAAATTGGCCGGTAACCTAACAAATTATTTGGTGGATCCTAAAAGCGACCAATAAATACCAATAAGAACTACTTATCGTCTTTTAATAGATGGAAGTCATTTTGCGTTAAACACGGTATCCCTGATCTGCCGGCTCAACCTATACACGTAGCTCTATAATAAACGTCGTTAATAGACACGAAGTGTTCACCAAGCGTGGTAAAATCTGCAGTTTACGCAATTAAATGGTCACACGATTTGAACTCTTTTAGATGACCCCACATCGAATTCTTATGTTAGGTGTTTGTTACAGTCAGTTAAACGGGTGAATGGCCGCCCAGTTGTTAAAAAGGACCAAATTCCAGTCGGAGTAATCATAAATTTGTGTGAAATGCATAAGGATTCAAATGATTTAATGATAATAAGAGATTTGGCTATGATCGTTTTGAGTTTTGCAAGTTTTTTAAGATACGACGAGCTAAGCAACTTAAAATGTTGTGATTTAACATTATATGACGAATATAAAGATTAACATAACACACAGTAAAACAGATCAATACAGAAAGGGAAATGAAATTTTGATTGCTAAAGGAAACACAGTTGCATGTCCATTGCTTATTTTACAACGGTATATGGATTTGTGTAATTTAGATTTGAAATCAGATCATTACATTTTTAAACCAATTTTCAGGTGAAAGTATATGAATATGAAATTAATCTATTCCACAGCTAGAGCAAACATACTTGAGAGATTAAAGTCTATCGCACCGCATTTGAATATTGGATTGCATTCTTTAAGATCTGGCGGTGCTACTGCTGCAAACGAAAGATGTATCAAACGTGGAAAATCGATTTCTCTAAAGACAGTTATATTTCGAATTCTCTGAGCACCCGCTTAGACGTTTCAGCGTATCTTGGCCTGTAGGTATATTATGTTTAATTATAAATACAATACTGTCTGTTACGCTTTCATACACAACCGTTTCTTTGGTTTTCTCTATAGCACAAGTTGGGCTTATCGGCAAATATATCAGATTGTTATTATTTAGTCTTAATGGAGAAGAGAATATACTACTAAATCTTGGAGCGTAAATAGATTTCGGGGAAGGGAGGGTTTGATTCTCCCAAATGTACAGGCCTAGGGTGGAGCAGACACTTTATTTAGAAATTAGGATTAAGGGTCTTGATATTGGGTTTTCTTCTGTTCTTATTCTGATCTGAAATTAGAAAAAATAACTCGCCCGATGGGCGAGAAGTATAGTATCTGTTATGTGCTGATTGTTTCTAGTTTACTATGAACAATATTATCATTTAAGTTCTTATTTTTTGAATATGCAACTATCATTTTCTGCTTATAGACATGGGGGAATTTCTCTTGAAGGCTCTTGTAGTGGGCATGAACTATCTTGCTTGCTCGATTGCTGGTTGTATTAAACGGGACAACAAAGGGTGCTATGCCTACATTATGATGAATATTTAGTCCTATAGGTCTTGCTGTATTCAATGTCTCAATCCAATGGGCTTCTCTAGATTGACGGAATTTGGTAGTTTCATCTTCGGGCAAGTCAATTTCTATACGCTCAATTGGGATTAGGGCGAGATCGTCTATTGAATGGTCGTCGAGGTTGAAATGATTAGAAACAGGCTTGTCTTTCTTTAATTTGATGTCTGACCTATGAGCATTAAAGCGAGTTCGTAAATTATTCTTAGTTTCTCCTACATATTGTTTGGGGCATTTCTTGCATGAAATTAAATATATTACATTCGAATGTTCACATGTTAGATGTTTCTGGATCGGGTACCTTTTATTCGTAGAGTTGCTTACAAAATAATGAGTTTCTGATATAAAGGGACATGTTTTGCATCTACTGGACAAACATGGAGCACTTCTTAAACCTGGAGGTACCTCGGCATAATGTCTGTTTTTAGCTGCTATCTGTGCTAAGGTGGAATTTTTTATGTTTCGTAAAAATCGTTTAGAGTACCCACGCTCTTTCAGTTTTGAGAAAACAATCGTACAGGCTTGTTTGAAATCGGAAGATCTTGTACAAATTCGATGAAATCGTAAAACTTGTGACTTAATTATACCAGAAAAGGTATGTTTTGGGTGAAAGGAGCTCTTGTGCAAGAGTTGATGAGTATCAGTTTCTTTGAAATACACTTTAATATCCAGTTTATTTGTTTCTGCTATGGAATCTCCCTTAAAGACTGTGGTATCGAGAAAGTCTATGCTTTTGTCACTCACGTTTGCGGTTAGTTTGATAGAAGGATGGTGGTTGTTGAGAATTTCAAAGAATTCCCAAAACTGTTCGATAGAATAAGTCCAAACAATAAAGATGTCATCCAAAAAGCGTCCGTAAAAAAGTGGGTCAAATGGACAGAGGGGCAACACCTCACGTTCCCACTCTGCCATGAAAAGGTTTGCGTACGAAGGGGCAAATCGTTTGCCCATTGCTGTCCCTGAAGTTTGTAAATATGTTTTACCATTAAATGTGAAATCGTTTCGACTAAGACAAATCTCTAAAAGCTGTAGAATTGCATCGTCGGGTCTGTTTGGATCTGGGTTTCTATTAAAAGCTTTACGAACTGCCGTTAAACCAGTAGTGTTATCGATATTGGTATACATAGAAGAAACGTCGATAGAAATTAAAATAGCATTACAGGGAACTCGAAGATTTTTTATTTTATTGACAAAATCGGTTGTGTCTTTAAGGTAGGCGCGATGTTGACATGCTAGAGGTAGTAAGAAATGATCAATGTATTCTGACACTGCATATGACTCACTACCACAGTCAGATATAATCGGGCGACCTTTAGGGATTTTATTCGAGATAAACCACTCCTTTGTTGGATTCTTATGGGTTTTAGGCAAAGTGTACAAATGTCTCTCGCGACAATCAGGTTTGGCACACAGGTAGTCATATTGTTTCTGTTTGAGATAACTAGTTTTGACTAAATCGGCAAGAATATTGTTAATCATGATAGCAGTTTCTTTGAAAATTGGTTTCGGTAAAATGGCATAATGTTTAGGATTATTCAGTTGATTCTCTGCTTCTGAAACATAATCCTCCCTATTCAGAATAACACAACATGAACCTTTGTCACTCTTTTTTAATAACAATGCTATCGTCTTTCTTAAGTAAGTTTAACGCTTCACGTTCCACTCGTGTGAGATTAGGCTTTTCGTGTGTTATGGAAAGGTTCACTGTTTGGCTATTCATACTCGCAAATGATTTCAATATTTCAGGATGGATGGCGGTCTGAGGGGGTGTCCACGTGGATATAGGAATAAACATTGTTCTAGCACCACGTGGGGGGTGGTTTCGAAAAAAATATGTGCAGCTAAGATTTCGTTGAAATTGTTCAATGGATGGTCGGAGATAATTCAAGTTAGCTATCTTTGGTGTGGGAATAAATTTAAGTCCACGGTCTAAGATTGAATGCTGATGGGGTGTGAGAATTTTGCGGCTCAAGTTAACTACAGTTTGGCCTAGCGGTGGCCTCTCAGTATTTTTATCCCCAGTAATTAGTTTAAAGACTTACTCGATGCTTGAAGCTGGTGTATCCAAAACAAATAAATGCTGTTTGCTGTTTCTGGAGACCAATGAAGATTATCAACTGGTTCGAATTCTTCTTCGTAGGGTGGTAAGATTGTTGCGCTGTTGATACTGGACTCCATCATCATGTTGTTGAGAGTGCTGAGGTTCTGTTGTGCTTTCTTCGAGATTTTATTTGAAATGGGTATACATGTGAAGAGGATCTTGGAGTTTGGGAAGGTTTTGTTGGCTGTGGCGATTAATTTCTGGGCTTGGTTAAAGGAGGTCTTTGGTAGCTGATCACGGTTGTTGAGGCCTACATGAAGAATAATGGTAGTAGGTTTGGGATCATGGTCGTATGATTCCAGGATTGATTTCTTTAGAGCGGGTAGCTTCCATAATGATTTGTCCTTGGTTTGGTGATAATACGGTTTGGTAGCGGATATAATGGTCGTCGACGGTGTGATTGGTACTGGTTTGGTAGTTGTTAGAATTGTAGCATTGGGAACGGACTGGGATCTGGTTCGAGGGGGGGGAGGTCTGGATATTCGTCTCGACTTCGATGGAGACTGAGGGGTGGTTTGCTGGTCCAAAAACGCACAGAAGGAAGAAAGGTTGGCGGATCCTGGATCACGTGGTGAAGATTCAGATGGTGTGAAGGGGAAGACGAGTCTGAAAG
>NW_008710371.1:34721-63353 GCF_000327385.1 Lottia gigantea
CTGGTTTTTGTTTCGTTGATTGTTTGGTAGAACTTGGTGATTACAGCTTGAGTGAGACGTTTCCCATAGGAGCGACGGTCCCAGGACAGGGCATGAGAAACGATGCGGTCGACCGCAGCTGATGATAAAGACTTGGTACGAATGGTGGTCAGCTTCTCTTGAAGTGTGGTTTGGTAATGGTCGATCAGGACCTGCGTAACCTTAGAGAGCCATGTCCGATTGAGGGATCTAATATTCGCGTCAACAGCTGATGTTTTCATTGTTAAGAAGGACCCAATTCCAGTCGGAGTAATCATAAATTTGTGTGAAATGCATAAGGATTCAAATGATTTAATGATAATAAGAGATTTGGCTATGATCGTTTTGAGTTTTGCAAGTTTTTTAAGATACGACGAGCTAAGCAACTTAAAATGTTGTGATTTAACATTATATGACGAATATAAAGATTAACATAACACACAGTAAAACAGATCAATACAGGAAGGGAAATGAAATTTTGATTGCTAAAGGAAACACAGTTGCATGTCCATTGCTTATTTTACAACGGTATATGGATTTGTGTAATTTAGATTTGAAATCAGATCATTACATTTTTAAACCAATTTTCAGGTGAAAGTATATGAATATGAAATTAATCTATTAAACAGCTAGAGCAAACATACTTGAGAGATTAAAGTCTATCGCACCGCATTTGAATATTGGATTGCATTCTTTAAGATCTGGCGGTGCTACTGCTGCAAACGAAAGATGTATCAAACGTGGAAAATCGATTTCTCTAAAGACAGTTATATTTCGAATTCTCTGAGCACCCGCTTAGACGTTTCAGCGTATCTTGGCCTGTAGGTATATTATGTTTAATTATAAATACAATACTGTCTGTTACGCTTTCATACACAACCGTTTCTTTGGTTTTCTCTATAGCACAAGTTGGGCTTATCGGCAAATATATCAGATTGTTATTATTTGGTCTTAATGGAGAAGAGAATATACTACTAAATCTTGGAGCATAAATAGAGTTATTATACAGTCAACTAACCTCATTTCGTGCTATTTTCGGAAATGAATTTACATGTTCGACCTCGCGTGACCTTCGCACTTGCTTGTTTACATGAGTTATCTCGACAATGTCAGCTTGTAGAATGAATCCAGTAGTTTCAAGCAAAGTAAAATGTATTAATGTATACCATGACAAATACAAAATGGCGGATTTGAATTATTACCAAATATTACTATTTTTAATCGGCACCCCTTATAATCCCTTGCTGTAATCGGACTTCAAGTGTCGTCTGCTAGAATGTAGTCCAATGAACGATGCCATGTGATAAACCAGCAGATTCCGTGTCAGCATAAAAATTCTACGGAACACAATGTGGGCCGAATTCTTATGTTGTTTCAATGACTTTTCGCAATAAATCACTCTTACGTTTTACTTATCTTATTTTGTCAGTCACAATGTAATTTTTAAATCATTGTTCTTTGAAAGAATTGTCATAATGAAATACTATTAAAGATAAACATTGTAAACGAAAATAGGTGACGCATTTAGCAGCCATTGTCGAGTGCTTACTCATGAAATATGGGTCAAAATGAGAGATTCATAAAGAAATTCGAAAGAAACCAATTTTAATTATTTTGTAGAATATCTGAGGAAACTTCTAAGACATAAAATAAAAGTTTGCGATTTTTAATTTTGACGAAATTCGATTGCGAATCCTTATATGCACGAATATATTTTACACCACTGTATAAACAAGAAGACATACATATATATACGGGAGCTGGGACGCTAGAACCTTCTCAGCAGCCCGCCCGACCCCAACAGCATAAGCTTCCGACAAAGTCCAGCATGCCAAACTCTGTCAAAAGCTTTGCTGATGTCACAGAACAACGTTCATGTTTATTTGGAATTGTCTGTAGCACTCGTAAAGAAATGATTCAAGTCAATTAGTTGGTAGATAGTTGAGTCTCCTTTCACGAATCCGCTTTCTATTTTGGTAAGTACTGAATTCTGGTGAAAGAAGTTATAGACATGCTTGTGAATACGTCTTTCGAATATTTTAGATGTGATACTTAGTAGTGAAAGACTCGATATATTTAGTTGGAATCTTTAAAACACATAGGAATCACATTCTCTACAATTAGGCGTTTAAAATCCGCGCAGTAGTTTCATGCATCTCCGAAAAAACATAAAAACTTAAAAATTAACGTAAGCCCTTTAAATAGCTGTGGCGTTAAAAAGTTAACAGAAGGAATATTTAAGTTAAAACTTTCAGAGAAGTCACGACACACATGTCTCTAGCTGATATTCGAATTAACTTTGACAATTTCGAGATAAGAGCAAACTTGCGAAGACTGTAGAGAAAAAAATTACCTTTTAACGTAAGTCTTTAAAATAGCTATGGCGTTAACAATTACGCCACAGCGACTACAAATATTTTTAAGCAGAAAAGTTATAAGATTGTTTATGGTTTAAATAAGGGTTTCTTTATTAAATTAGTTTTTGTGCTATGACTGACATTCTATATACATGAGATTGAGATGGACTATTGGGTATCAAATTGAAAACAAATTGTAACTTACGTGAAATGGAATGCCCCCAACTTTTGACTCTAGCTACTATAGTGTTTTCATCACCAACAGCAAGTTTCTTAATGGCAATCATTACTTCTTGCTCAGTTTTGTTTATAAGACTGCCACCTGCTGATCGCGTCAGATCCTTGCGTAGTCGTTCATTACAGCATTCTAGCAGTTGAATCACCTTGTCACGACCTGTTATTTGGGTAGCATCAACATAGTCTGACCACCGCGATTCAAAGTAAGACCATTCTTCACTAGAGCCACCTGTTGATATGATCGGTCTTCTAACTGTTTGTACCTTGGCAGCAGGTGCGTGTGTATCACAGTGAGCTTTAAGGAGGGCAGCAACAATAACAGCATCGAGATCGTCCGTGACGTAGGGACAATCAGGAATAGGACAGGCTACTGCAGGCATTACCTATTTTTCTTTGAACTGTTGTTGCAAGTAAGAACAATGTGTATTTGTTCACAATCACCTTGAATCTGAAAAGACAAAAAGATACTATATAATTGAAGTAACTATATAGTACTATACTTATGTCACTCATTGATATTGTCCGGCAACAAATTCAACAAATTTCATACGACATAAGCTCGAGTGAAAGATCCTATTTATCATACAACTATCATTAACGCATATTTTCCATAAATTCCGTGAACCTTTGTCTTTATAGGGCCTTTAAAGGTCTACCTTTTTGAAAAATGTCATTGCGTGTTACAAATAAAATTATTTAGATAAACACGTTCATGTGATAACTAAATTGAAACATTTAATCACAGTTATGTCATTTGGAGCATCTCCGTGCCCTTCCCTTCATTTTTAACTGAATCACCACCTTTAAAAAGTGACACGTTGTTTTGTTTTTACATGGCGTATGAATACATGACCTACGTGTTACTGTATCTGATTTTCATCGTTATTAACCTTTGAAATATTATTCAGTTACCTAGACTACACAAAAACCCTTGCGAATTGCTTGGGATTTTCTCATTGACAACATTTTTGTTGAATGTTAGTGTCTAATATTTCCAATTCATTCCTTACGTCTACTTTTGACATTCATCCATTCCTTGATCTCCTACAACGACCACTGGCCAGAGGAAGCCAGACAACCGAACAAACATCGTTTACCCTACAACAGTCCTGTATTTCATCGAGACTTCCCACCTACGAATCGCCGACCTCCTAGCAACACAACAACTTATGTCTCACCACATCGACGACCCACCTATATTAACCGAGCCTACCAACCAAGAGGAGATAACTGCCGACCAAACCAACAACAGAAGCGACCACCAACCAGTACCCACTCCGAAGGTGGAAGAAAACTTTGTTCAGGTGTTCTTCCGAGTTCTGCAGTGCCTCCATCACTAAGCAATCTTTAGCTTCCAGAGGAAAGGTCAACCTGCGTTCACCGTCAAACGCGAAGTCTGTGAGTTGGATAATTTTATCCGACCAGTAATGAAAACATCAGCTGTCGACGAGAATATTAGATCCCCCAAACAGACATGGCTCTCTAAGGTGACGCAGATCTTGATCGACCACTACCAAACCATTCTCATGGAGAAGCTCATCATCATGCCAAGTCATTAACATCACCTACAGTCGACCACATGCCCTGTCTAGGGTCCGTCGCTCCTATGGAAAACGCCTTACTCATTCTGTTATTACCAAATTTTCAAAAACTACATTTTTCGATTTCATATTTCAACTAATCTCTTAAATCAAATGATACTCATCCACCTGGTAGGTATGTACAACTTAGGCAATCGAACAAATTTATCACTGCCGTTTTCGTCTTTCGACTTTCTTTTTCTCGTCTATATTGATGAGATCTATGTCAAGTTGGATATTGGTAATAATCGGATGAACGGTTTCAGAGTTATTTCCCTTGACTTAGTAAAACGCATCAAATTTGCCTTGTAGGCAAGATAGAGACTACATTTTTTATCCGATCTTGATGAAACTAGATATGCATGATGAGATCTCGGTCAAGTTAGAAATTGGTAATAATCGGATGAACAGTTTCCGAGTTATTGCAATTGTGTGTACACCCATCGTTCATGTTTGAATTTGATGATAACTTGATGAACTGTTTCAGGTTTTTGCCTTGACTTATAGATGATTATTTGAAAATTCATTATTAGGCCACTTAAGATTTTGGTATCATTTCTGACAGCTGGTAGTGGGCGTATGTTACCTTGCTATCTATATTTAAGTTAATGACTTCTATTTTCAAAACGTTTTTAAAATTTACATTTATCCGCCTTTGATCTTGTGGATGTAGCGATATCTATATATACGTTACGTATTATATTATTCAAACATATTTACTGTACATTTTATATTAGGGGATAATATAGGCGAAAGCCTGTAACCTAATCCTTGTCATATTTATGTAAATAGAAGTCTGTTAGTTATTATAAATATACAGGATACAGTAAATATTTTACAGTTGTAATAAAGAGTATATAGAACTGTGTTAGTTATTATAAATATACAGGATACAGTAAATATTTTACAGTCGTAATAAAGAGTATATAAAACTGTGTTAGTTATTATAAATATACAGGATACAGTAAATATTTCACAGTCGTAATGAAGAGTATATAGAACTGTGTTAGTTATTATAAATATACAGGATACAGTAAATATTTCACAGTCGTAATAAAGAGTATATAGAACTGTGTTAGTTATTATAAATATACAGGATACAGTAAATATTTTACAGTTGTAATAAAGAGTATATAGAACTCTGTTAGTTATTATAAATATACAGGATACAGTAAATATTTTACAGTTGTAATAAAGAGTATATAGATCTCTGTTAGTTATTATAAATATACAGGATACAGTAAATATTTTACAGTTGTAATAAAGAGTATATAGAACTCTGTTAGTTATTATAAATATACAGGATACAGTAAATATTTCACAGTCGTAATAAAGAGTATATAGAAGTCTGTTAGTTATTATAAATATACAGGATACAGTAAATATTTCACAGTTGTAATAAAGAGTATATAGAAGTCTGTTAGTTATTATAAATATACAGGATACAGTAAATATTTCACAGTCGTAATAAAGACTATATAGAAGTCTGTTAGTTATTATAAATATACAGGATACAGTAAATATTTTACAGTTGTAATAAAGAGTATATAGAAGTCTGTTAGTTATTATAAATATACAGGATACAGTAAATATTTTACAGTTGTAATAAAGAGTATATAGATCTCTGTTAGTTATTATAAATATACAGGATACAGTAAATATTTTACAGTTGTAATAAAGAGTATATAGAACTCTGTTAGTTATTATAAATATACAGGATACAGTAAATATTTCACAGTCGTAATAAAGAGTATATAGAAGTCTGTTAGTTATTATAAATATACAGGATACAGTAAATATTTCACAGTTGTAATAAAGAGTATATAGAAGTCTGTTAGTTATTATAAATATACAGGATACAGTAAATATTTCACAGTCGTAATAAAGACTATATAGAAGTCTGTTAGTTATTATAAATATACAGGATACAGTAAATATTTTACAGTTGTAATAAAGAGTATATAGAAGTCTATTAGTTATTATAAATATACAGGATACAGTAAATATTTTACAGTCGTAATAAAGAGTATATAGAAGTCTGTTAGTTATTATAAATATACAGGATACAGTAAATATTTCACAGTCGTAATAAAGAGTATATAGAAGTCTGTTAGTTATTATAAATATACAGGATACAGTTAATATTTCACAGTCGTAATAAAGAGTATATAGAAGTCTGTTAGTTATTATAAATATACAGGATACAGTAAATATTTTACAGTTGTAATAAAGAGTATATAGAACTCTGTTCCACTCCTAATCAACAACCAAATTGTCCAAGAAGACAAAAAAGGCCTGTGGAAAAGATAACATAACAAATAAGATTCTTAAATGTTGTAGTCCATCTATTACAATTCCTTTGTGTACTCTCTTTAACTTCTTGCAGGACCAATGCTGCTTTCCCACCATATGGAAGCAAGCCAACATCATTCCAATATATAAGAAAGGTCATGCTAGCATCTGCTCAAATTATCGCCCGATTTCTCTCCTCAGCACTCTGGGAAAGGTATTTGAAAAATGCATCCATAAATATCTAAACAATTTTCTCCGACAACAGCAAATACTTTCTGTCTCACAATCAGGGTTTACAGAAAATGACTCTTGCACATACCAGCTTATCAATATATACAACGATAGATGGAGTAGCCTTGGTGAAGGTCTCGAAACTAAAGCTGTATTTTTTGATATAAGCAAAGCTTTTGACCGCGTATGGCATGCAGGCCTCATTTACAAGCTCCAGTCAGTAGGCATAAGAGGTAAAATGCTTTTGCTTCTCAAAGATTATCTCTCTGAAAGGGCACAATCTGTGGTTATAAGAGGCTCAACCTCAAGCTCGTCATCTGTTCAAAATGGAGTCCAACAAGGGTCGGTGCTTGGACTACTTTTATTCTTGATATATATAAATGATATCACCAGTGACATCAAATCTAACACCCGCCTGTTTGCAGATGACAGGTCACTGTTCATGGCCATAAATGACCCGACAGAATGCAAAACCCTTCTAAACAATGACCTTAAAACCATCAGCAATTGGGCAAGCTCTTGGAATGTTGTCTTTTGCGCAGAAAAAACGGTCAGTATGACTTTCTCTAGGAAACTATCTCCTTCTTCATTTTAACTCTCTTTCGACAATAACATATTAGAAGATTCTGAGCATCACAAGCACCTTGGTATTACATTCAGCCGGAATTGTAAATGGGATGAACACATTGTCAGCCTCATACGTAAAATCAGTAAGTCAGTAAATTGTTTTCGTTCTATGAAATATAGACTTTCCAGGAAATCTCTTGAATATATTTACAAATCTTATATCCTACCCCTGTTTGACTATGGTGATGTATTATATGATAACTGCACAGAAACAGACTCATGTCGACTAGAAAATCTTCATCTTGACTGCCTCAGATCAATAACCGGCTTAGTCCTTGGTACGTCACACTCGTTGCTTTATAGGGAATCAGGTTTCTGTTCACTTAAACAAAGACGGTATGAACATCGCCTTATTCTCTTTTATAAGATGATCCATAACATGGTTCCTCAGTACCTTAGCACACTTATCCCACATCATATGGGATCCTCCTATGACTACAATACACGTCATGGCCACAAGCTACGAACACTTTTTACTAGGTCTAAACTCTACTCTGATTCATTCTTACCACCCGCTATCCGTGATTGGAACGCATTACCCGAAAACCTATCTTCATTATGTAGTATAAAAGAATTCAAACTACAGATAAAATCCATTGCGTCTCCACCATCGTATTATTTCCTTGGCGAAAGATCGGTCCAAATAGTGCACTGCAGACTCTGAAATAGAATGAGTGACCTCAACCTACACAAGTTCTTAAGACACGTTGGTGACTTCGCACCCTGTACATGTGGACATCCCATTGAAGACATTTTTTGCTCTTCTGTCCGAAATATCAGGCCCAGAGAAGAGATACATTACTCACACTACCACAGCACCATCTAGATGAAAAAACTCTATTGCATGGTTCAAATCACCTCAGTGAAGTTGAAAATGCACATATATTCCAAACAGTACATGATTTTATAAGACTATCAAATAGATTCGCTATTTAACCATATCTTAGTTGCCCTTTAAGTGATATTTTAAAATCTTGATCTTTGTTATCTGACCGCAACCACATATATATATATATATATATATATCACATTTGTAAATATCTCTTACCTACCTTAGTGGTGGATCTTGTATATCTTCCCTAGTTGTTCACATACTTTAGTTGCTGATCTTGCTTACTAACCCCACTGTTGATCTTGTATACCTACTAGTACTTACCTACTAGTAACCTTGAAGTATACATACATAAATTGCTGATCTTGTTTCAATAAAAACTTTTGAAATAGAATTATTCACCATTATAGAGGAATTATACCAAATTATTTGTTTTTGAAAGGTAGTAGTTTCTTCAATATATCTAGTAAAAAAGTTATGCCAGTTTCTAAAAAGTTCATTATAAAAACGAGATATACACTTAAAATCATTATTAAAGTTACTTGCAACAAATATTGAACTACTGAAAGAGGATAAAATATAATTGAAAGTCAATAACCATGTTTGTTCAGGATTAAAGAACATTTTTTTTAACCAAAAAACACATTTACTTTTTACAAATTCATTTATATCAATCATTCTAAGTCCTTCGTTTTAATCTTGACATAAAATATTCTGGCCCATTCCAAATGAAGGAAAAGAATAGTTTATTAACTGCTTGTATTATTTTATCAGGGATTGGAATTGAAAGAAATTGTATGATATTTTCGGAATGCAAAAAGTTTAATTAAATTAACTTAATTATCGATTGTCTTTGACTTGCCGAAAATGAACCACACTCAAAACTTTCATTAAAACGCCATTTTGGACGTCACGTGATCGCCGCCAATAAGGTATTGAAGAACGTCAAACGTCAATGAATGTCAACAAAGAAAATCTGAATATGGCGGCAATATCCAACGATTGCTTTTGTCACAAGATTTACTAGATCCCCCCCCCCCCCCCCCCAATTTGTTGTATGTCAATTTTACTTTTTTTTGTTCAGTTTTTATATTAGTGGCCATGCGATATCCCTAGTCTAAGCCAACGGTCTCACCACTATAGTTTTTAATTTCTAACCATGATAAGCATTAAATTGCAGGCCTACAAGTCAAAAAATATTCCTTGTCTTGGAAAGATCCACAATTTAAATGTAATCATTCTCCTGTCACTGTGAAAACTTTGTGATATTAAATTATAAAAGCAGGCCCTCTACAATCTGTAGAATAGAAAAGTTTAACTAGGCCGAATTATCATGTCATGACAGTGGAGAAGGGTAGAAGTTAGAAGAAGGCTAATATTTGTTGCACTTTTGTTATTCCAGACTTGACACCAGATACAGAATGTTGGATAAGAAATGATTCTCGGAATTGGCCACATCTTACATATGAAGACCTTGTAGATTATCTGATCCTTTCTAAGTCGTATGATGGAAAGGAGATGAAGTCTTTCAGGGCCCTTTATGCATACAACTATGTACAGAATGGTTGGCTGAAGGATATATTTCAGCTGAAGGTTGACAATTTCACTTTTTTAAAGGCAGCAGTATCGCCATTACAACCTGGAGTTGGAAGAGTAGATTACAATGCCTGGGTAGCAACCCTGCCTACTGATGAAGTACAAACCGCACCATGTACATGCCCAGCTGGCTTAGGGAAGGTCCCGTAGTTATTTTTCTGCTATTATGTATGCAGTGTCTCTTGCATGGCGTCATGGAATGGCCGGTGTGACTAGTACAGATACAACTGTAAGCTGGGGAAAAGGATCCAATATGAAACCAGATGAAGTTGAAAATAATAAAGTGAACAATGTCCCTATGTCAAGTTCTGTTTCTCTTTCAAATACTGAGAAGTCACCTGTGGGTTTGTTGGATCATAGTGACCTTGTCAATTTTGTTTCAAAGTGTACCGTATCATCTTTGTGTAAGTGTGTGGGGACAATGTTACATAAAATTTTAAACTCTAAAGAGCTTCCTGTAACAAGTTTACATTCTGTTACTCATACAATAGATCATTGTAATTTGGATGAACTTTGTGTTGTATGTTATAACGTTTATACTATATATGTTTGTTTATATCCATCGAGTTGCGAGAAATTGGCAGAAAAAAACAGAACACAGAACTTTGGTTTGATATCAGAAAGTTAAAAATTCCATCCAGTAAATTTTCTTCAGTGCCGAAGACTGACCATGCTGATCCAGAAAAATTTGTAACAAATCACCTGTATCCACGCTTTAAAGGGTCTTCTGCAATTAGGCATGGAATTGTCTCTGAGCCAAGAGCACGCATAGATTTGATGGAGCATCTCGGATGCAAGATATATATATATAGTAGAGAAAATCCTTTTTGTCAGCTAGCCCAGATGGATTTATTGATGACCAGACTATTGTAGAAATCAAGTGTTATTGCATCAGGAAAATATAAGTCCAGATAGCTATGTATTGCACCCACACTAAATTATGCAAATTTTATCTATGGCATTCTGCAGAGAAAATTCTCATTGATGTACTCTTTGATGAGAAATTTGTTAATGACAATGTACCCCGCATGAAGATTTTCTATTTCAAACATGTTTTGGTTCGTATTGTTGATGAGTTCGCTGCAAAGCGTCTAAAATTGTGTAAAGAATATAGAAAATTGTGCAATTAATTGTTTTATTTCATATGCAATTATCACCACTTGAGAAATACTTGAGGACAGTCCAGAAATTTCATTCAAGTAATACCTGTTTTAGTACATTGCATTAATCAAAAACAAAATGAAACACTACAAAAACCAATTTTAATGAAAATGGGTTTTGGATCGTTTGATCATAAATTTAAATTAAACCAAACCACTATTTATCAAAGTGCATTGATATTCCTGATCATAACTAGCATTATACGGAGAAAATGTTTGCTGTACATGTATTATGCTATAAATTGAACTTAAATAATAATGTTGACTCCCTGAGAAAAGTAAGCATGTCCTTTTTTGTGATTAAGCAAAAAAATAAAAGTTGATAAACCCTGTTACATGTACATCAATGAAATAATTCTTTTTTTCTTACAGATTTGTTCATAAAATATAGAGATATCTATTAGTTATCTAAATAACAGTTTTAACCAACTTAATTTCAGCTATATATATTTCATATAATCTTATATATTGTTACAAAAACATACCAGGTCATTATTTACATTCAAGTAGGTATCATTGATTACGACATATAAAACTCTTGTGACATCATCCCATTGTTAAGACAGGTCTTTCTTTTTGCTAATATCCATCTACCAAGGGAAATCGATATAATACCCCTCTACCTAAGTACATTGAGAGGATATCCCTCAACTTCGGAAATTTCCGCTAACGTCTGACTTCACAGAAAAATCCCCTTACGTGGAACACAACAAAGAAAAGCAAAATAGTTATTTAATCAGTTTTATTAACCGATAGAAATATTGAAAACAATTTGATTCATTGCTGAAGGTTTTTCGTGATCGGGTACTGGTGATTTCACAATGTTCGGCTTGCCATCGTTTGAAAACGCCAACTGCCCAAGCATTCTTTGTACTTTTAGCTCTAGGAATGCATATTTTGACTTTATTCTTCAAGTCAATTTTCGTTAGAAGGTCAGCAAAGCGAAATTGGAACTCGTCTTCACTGTGTTCCTTTTTTTGGTGAATCACAAAATAAATATTGCGTAATAAACATTTCATCGCCTGTATTATTGTCTATCGTACAGTGTTTTCAATTTCAAAGAAGTGCACCCGGAGAAATGTAACTGAGGTTTAAATACACGTTCGCACGTGCAGCACAGAATTTTCAATTGCGTTTGAGCGATCAGTCTTACTCCTACTTATAATTTTTAAATTTAAATACGTCTAAAATGTCTGATTTTCACATAATGATCGGTTTGTATGTCGGATAATGCATGGTTTCTATCGGGATTAGTTGTCATATTGCCCTTGGGGAGCTGAGAAATTTGGATGATTTGGTAATGAAATTATCACTTGCCCTTCCACCATTAGCTCGAGAAATGTACATAATGTATCCATTAGGAGCAATGGCTTTGAGAAATTTAATTGTATTATGGCTTATATAGGTGCGCCATGTCTGTTCTCTTGCTTTCAAAGAAAATGGTCGCTGTATGGAAATTTCAAAACAATCAATGATGCAGGTAGTTTTTGGTTAAGTTTCACTTGGACTGTGACAAATAATATCATCTGTCTGTACAGAAGTAGTAATACTGTTAAAAGATGGTAAAACTTCTAATGAACAATCAATCTCTTCAGTGCAGATATCAACATCATCCTCTTGTTAGTAGTTCTGGGCGACATTGGACAGGGGTACAAGTACGGTAGATCTGCATGGTCCTTGCATACAGCCTTATTCCATACATGCAACTTCTTTTAGTTATTATGACAGCCAACACAGTTTTTACCACTGCTCTTCAAGTAGGACATCTCAATAGTATCTGTCAAAAGTTTGGACCTGGCGTCAACGTAAACAATAATATTTCCCGCTCTTCAGTACCTTAATGGCGGCAAACCGAAAGCGACACCTAACGACAGGGGCGGATAACCGAATTGTACATCTGTACGAGAAGCGTCTATATTTACTTAAATGTTTCCAAAAATGCTTATATAACTCTGATGTAAGGCCGTCAGTACCTGGAGATTTACAATCATGTAAGAATTTTATAGTGTCTTCACATTCATAAAAATCCATTTTATGTTTTAAAACATCTGCTTCATAGTCTGTTAAAAAAGGAATTGTTGAATTGACTTGTCCTAAGAAAAGTTCCAATATGTTATTGCGTGCTTTAGAATTATTTTTTGTATATATAATGATATAATGTGAATATATATTTTCTAAAATTTCTTTTTGCTCAGTTACAATTTCACCAGATTTACTTCTAACAAAAGCTAGAGTATTACTTATTTTATTTGACTTTTCCAGATTAAGGAAGAATTTTTTGTTTTTCTCATCAAATTGGTGGTATTTGAGTTTAGACCTAAGACACGCCCCTTTGGCTTCCTCTTCATAAATATTATCTGTCTTCAAAATTAACGTCTTCATTTTTAATGTTATTTTCAAGTTTGTTTAATTCATCTTCGAGCTTTGCTTTAATTGCCCGCTTAATTTTTTGTTTATCTTACTGTATTTAATCGTATATTGTTTTATTCTATATTTTATGTAATCCCACAAGACGTTTTTCTTTTCCTGTTTGTGGTAGTCATCTTCCCATGTTTTAAAACTTTGAATTAATTTACCAGAATAGGTTTTGACATGAATTAGGGTACCATTAAAAATCCATAGACTCGGTCCGCGCTTTTGCTAGATCTTAAGGATATTATAGAATGATTGCTAAAAGTATTGGAGTGGATTAATGGCCGTTTTTGCCTCCAGGTATACTGACGCTTGTCGGGATATCTTGTTCAGTATACATAATTAAGTTTGCATAATCAATTATTTTCAAAATTACTGATTTACTTGTTTTTTTAAACTTGTAGTTACCTCCAGGTCGGTCTAGACATACATCAAGGCCATTATTGAAATCACCGCCTAATATAGCTGGGCAGTATTCTAAATATACAAATTTTAATGAAGTTAATAACGTGGAGAAGTGTTTTTCCTGTTCTAAATCTGTATTAGGACTATACGTGTTAATCAGAGTTTTTAATTTCTAATTCTATGATGAGGAAATAACCACTAGCATCAACATTTTTTACTGATGCATTAAAATCGTTTACACCTTTTAAGAACTTAGCACAACCAGCCGAATTACTCTTACCATGAGCAAAATATACTGTATGGCCCCATTCCTTAAGCTACATACCTTCATACTCTGCAACGCTATCTGTTTCTTGCAGGAAAAATATATTTGCGTTATTATTATTCATCCAGAGAAAGATTTTTCAACTATTCTTACTATCTCTTGGACCTCTTACATTAATTGATAATATTTCTAAAGACATCCGAAAATAATAGATTTCAAGGAACAATTTTTAAAATATAATCATAGAAACTATATTTCCCTCCATTTGTTAATTTTTTCTCGCATTCAATGAACAAGCGATTACAGTAATTACAAATAACATTGACACAACATACAGACTGAATACAAATGAACAATATATTAACTTAATAATAGTTCAGGAAACACAAATCGCTATATCATTTGACCCAGTTTGTATGTCTATTGGTCCTATTCAAACTGTTTTTGGCACGGAAGCTATTGGTCTCAATGACAACCACTTCATTCAATAAACATTTTCTATTTATCCATTCTAGTATCAACAATTAGATTCATGGGAAATGTAAAGGTTTGACCAAAAATGATTAAAGATAATGAAAAATTTATTAAATTCATTTTAAAGCTTTCTTATTGCATCTAGAACAATAAACCTGATTATTCTCATATAATTTCATTTAGTTTTGCCGTTAAATCATCAAAGAGATCAAAACACATTTGTTGATTTGTTTTTCCATAATCCTTAATATGTAAATACCAGGCACTTTCCATTTCCGGATGGTTTTAATTCTATTAATCAGCTCAACGATCCGTTTGCACACATCATCATAAAGATCTATCTTATGCTTCTTAAAATTCTGTCTCTTTCGCATGATTTCAGTCCTCGTATCTGATCTGAAGAGTTTCACAATTACAGGTTTAGGATACCTCCCATTCTTCCCTCCTGGAATTCTGTGTACAGCTACGATTTCTGTCTTATTCAAATCTATGTTGGCACAATTTTTCACAATATCACAGAATTTGGCCTGTAAGTTGTCGCTAGCTTCTTCCTTTAAACCAAAGATTTTAATGTTCTTTTTCTTGAGTACTGTTCATTTCTATTGCCTAAGCTCACAGCCTCTCTTGCAAGCGATTTTGGCCTCAAGACACTGTTTTTCGCAAGTCTTCGTTTTCTGATATCAACAGCCTGTTTTCACCACACAATTTATTCATTTGCGCCTTATTATTGTCGAATTCGTCTCATAAAAATTGTATTTCGTCAAAGATTTCATTTTTTACTTCAGATTTAATGGTTGTCCTGATTTCTTCTTTGAATTCTTTGGTAAGATTCTTGGAACTTGAAACAGTAACTACATTACTCAATTCCATCTGTCTATCTTGGTCAACTTTTTGTAAATTTCAGCGATTCCGAGACAGAAAACGTTTTCTTCTGATACAGATTCTGTTTGCTTTTTGGTAGCTTTTCTAGACATCTTAGGAATATGCAATCGCAGAGCTTGTCTCTTTAAATTTGGTTAACGTCTTACCAGCTTTATTGAGTTGAGTTCAGTCTGAGTCTGCATTTACACAAAACTAGAAATCCTTTAAAGTCGAAATTACAAACTACATCCAGATAATATGTTCTATTGTTTATCCATTGTAAGAAACTATAACATGAAACAATTCTAACAAACCTTGTAATTCACTTTGGCAAAACGTGACTTGCTAGGTATATTCCTATTGACACTAGTAAATGTTCGAACTCAAATGAACTATTTTTCTGTACCTTATTATGCTAACGAAGACAGGAAGCAGTGAGCAATGAGGGAATGTTTACCAATATGGCGGCCTTGGCCTACATGTTTTCGATTTCCATCTGCCGTGGGATCTTTAACATGCACAACCTGCAGCACACGGCCTCGGTTAATTGTCCCATTCGACCGAATATACATGCTTCACTGACAGTGAGAAACCGGGTTAAAAAATCAGATGGTATTATCTCGGCTTTTGCCTAAATTGATTGAGCAAGTGTCTTTTTTGCGTATTCAATAAATATTTATAATATAATATTAAGTAGTTTAATATATAATACATAGAATAGAACAAGGTGCAGAGGTGGTGAATCACGTGATGTGTGTATAACTATACCTTTGTATAGACCGCTAATACAACGGTTAAACAACATAAGTGTGTCGTCTGCTAATAAAGACTTAGGCCAAATAAAAAATAAAAGATATGTAGACTACTTATAATTCTTTTAAAATTTATTTTAAGTATGGAGCGTATAATAATCAGCAATGGTTGTAACTTAGAACTATGAATTAACAAATGTAGCATATCTTCAATATCATTGGAGTCACATAATTGGCAACTAGAACTATCTATCATACTATATCTATGTAATTTTTAATTTGTAAAAATTATATTGTGAGCTATTCTAAAATCTGATATAATACAGTCAGTACTCTTCAAAATATTAAAATCATTAGGCTACACTAAGTAAAAAATCATATTTGGAAAAAAAGTAATTCTGGCAGAGAAATGGAATGAATTCCTCGCCTGTTGAGAAACATTGCTTTAGATAGCTAGTGAAACAATTATATTACCTGGACAAAATTGTAATAAAATAATAAAATGACAACAATACCTGTTAAATTCTTTCTACCAGCTATTAACTTCAAATATGGCGATTTGTTACAAGAAGGAAGATTATTAATCTATTCATTGCACAACTAGTATAGTAGAGTGATCACGTGATTAGGCGTGTAGGATGTCTTTCGAAGAATTATACTGAATATAAATTATTGAAAGGGAAGATTTTTTTAAAAATTATTAGCAGATAATTGACGAAGAGTAATTTCTTTAACTAAATTTGTTGGTTTTTCGAATTTTAGCGATTACTCTTATTACAATTTGAAAATCAGCTTCAAAACAATGTTGATTGTTTTAATATTAGAGTCTTCCGATACACAGAAACTTGTTACCTTTTAGCCATCATAGCCGGTTATCTAGCCAGTGCCTTCTGTTATATAATATTTTTTTTTTGTAAACAGTATTTTATTCATAAATATATTCAAAATATATACATTATGAAAATGATTGGGGAACAGGCTGTTCCTATATTACCCCTCTCCAACAATCGTTTATACATAACTATATAAATTATATGTAAAATTTGAAAAAGATGGAAACTTAGTTATAATACATACATATTTACATTATGTACAACTTCCTACACGGGATTAATGATTGTAATGATAATAAATTTTCTTTTCAAAAAGGTGATATATTGAAAGAGAACTTTAGGTGGAAAGAATTTGCACGAAATTTGGAAGGCTCATCAGAATCTTTTTGAAAGTTCCAAGAAGGTTTGGACTGTACGGAAAACATCAGTAGATAAATCAGGACAATCAGTGCCAAAAAGTTAAAAAGAAGTTTTAATGAAAGACGATGGAAGGAGAGAAATAGAGCATCTAAATGTAGTGGGCAATAGATCAAATAATGTTCTGAATCTTCAAATCGATGACCACAAATGCAAGCAGCATGTTCTGAAACATGACGAGAAAACTTATCTTTTGGCAGCTTGAATGATAAAAGCTGTTACTATATTCAATGCTTTCGTAAAATTGTAAAAGTTAATCCACTACTCTTGACCACCTGGTTCTTAAATCTTAAAAGTTTTTTGAGTGAAATTCAGCCCCAATGGCAGAAAGCGCTGATTTTAGAATTCAAATTAACTCCTTTCTACAAGACAAACTAACTATATTGGTATCAAGGATTTATCTTTATCATTAGGAATACCTAAAGATTGTTTCTTGCCTGTCACTTTTTTTTTCTTCTGTAAAGTTCCCTCTTATTTCAACTTCTGAATATATTCATTCTTAGATAGGCAGGAGATGGTAAGGTAAAGGAATCTAAGAAGTAATTTCTATGTAGTATTTTGCAACAAATATACTGTAGTTTATTTCATTCTCCTGTATTTTTGATGGAAATAAATCTCAACTGAAGACACAATGGTAAAATCTATTTTTAGTATCTGGAAGGTGTCCCAATTCATGCAATAAGAGCACAAAATTTAATTTTGATATTTATTACAAATTAATTAATCCAACCCTATAGGAAGTCGGCAGACTTAGGCAATGCAATTTCACCACTTTTGTATCGTGAATTATTATTTTTTTTATCCTCAAAAAATACGACATGCGTCTTTTCTTTCCATTCCTTTGACTTCTTTCCATGCAGAATAGTAAAATGCTTTCTAATCCTAGTGAAATAACACAAATAAGTGCCGTAGCTTGTTGGTTTGAAAGTTTTAGTGAAGACCATCCTACCTGGTGGCAATTTACCAAGGTGTTATCAAAGATAAGCGTCAAAACAATTTGTAGAATAAACTTTTTAAGTGGTTTCAATTAATCCTAATATTTCATCACCGAATTGGAACCGTCAACAGCATATTTACCACAATCAGTGTATTTGATTGCAATCAAGTTTTTGTTACCCAACGCCTGCAAATTTGGATCACTGAATCTTAATTTGTTGTTACAACAATATCCACCTACAACCCCACTTAAGACCTCAAAGAACAGCCCACATAACCCAACAACAGGCATCAAAGATTGGTACAGACGCCAAACCATGGGACAAAAGATATGCTGCAACATTACGACCCCGAGAGCAAGCCACGAACAGCCCATCTAAACGCCATAAACTACTAAGTTTGTCGATTGAGGAACACCCTACAGCATTCTCAACCCTAAATGAACTATAGGACAACGCAGAGAGTTCCGATTCAAAGCTCAAAATATTATCTTGGAATGTAGGAAAAGTACTTAAATCAAAAAAGCTGCATGATGCCAAATTTATTAATGTACTATGTTCGAATGATGTTATATGTTTATATGAGTGCTAGTTGGAAAGCTGATGATGAGTAATGTAAAGAACTACCGGATTATAAATCAGATGTGATTCCTTGAGCGAGTGGTAAAGGGGATTTGAAATATTAAGAAATGCCATTTGATTGATTCAAAAGGACTGAACTACGTTCGTGTGTGTTTCTTCTATGCAAGAAGTATTCGTAGTGTCGTATGGTCAAAATTTCATCGCCCATTTTTTTCAACCAAGAGGTTTTGATTCTCTCTGGTCAATCTTCCAAAACCACCATAAACATCTGCCAATTTTTGATCCTCTACTTTGAGGATAGCGTCGTCGCCACATATAACTGAGCAAATTGGTCTAAAAAAGAAGTAACATTTAATAAACTGAATGACAATTCTGTTAATACAAATTCTAGACCAAGGTAACACCATAATTTTGCTTATCTAATCTTTGGTTTTCGTTAGCAATTAAGAATATTTAAAGAGCTGCCAGTGGACACAATATGCGCTCTGATTTTCTGTGCATTTCATTTGTCAGATATACGATATAAGAGCCTGCTAATGCTGACGGAATATGTATTGTCGTACAATACAGTTGTATTTCCCCAGAATATTTTGAAGATTCGATTGCTTAAAGTTAAGATTCCATATACGTGTCATGCGACATCCGTTAAAAATCGAAATTGTTGGTGTAAGAGGGTATGATTCCATGTATGCGGAAGCGGTATCCGTCGAATGGTCTCCGTCATGCGTCAAAAAAAAAATCGCCGGGTGTAGCGATATCGATATATTTCCCAAATGTGACGTATTTTGTGGGCATTCCCTATCTTTTTTATGCACCAAAGCATCCATCTGTCCAGAAGTCCTTGAGTCAAAGGAAAGATAACGCATACCTTTAACGCACATATGGAATCATATTTGACGCATGGCGGATCCGCATGACGCACCCGCATGACGCATGGAATCTTAGCTTAAAGATCGGTTTCCTCATTTTTGTAGTGTCAAATTAAGCAAACTATTTGATTAATTGGTATTTCTAATGAATCGTCATGTATTCTTAATCATATCATTATTCATTGCAATCATAAAATATGTACAGTCTGGATAAACAAAAAAAGACTTTCGACCTTTCTTGATCGCTCACTTATTGGAATCCAGCTGGTAATTTTTCTTCCAATTTAGCTAATTATGAATTAATTTTGGACATATGAGACAAACTGGTATTTTTATAAGTCATAAATGCAGAGGACGAAATATATCTGAGTGAAGATAAAAAGGACGAAGATGATGATGAAATTGAAACTTAATTTTGTTTAACCTGTACCAAAAAGATAAAACCAAAGGCGAAACGACAAAGTTGGAACCAAGCAGAAATCAAAAATTAAAATATATTCTGATGAATATTTAAAATCTTGAACAACACCACGATTTGTGGAAATTCATTAGGCAAAAGCAAAGAGTAAAAAAGTTTAATTGACAAATATATCGAAGAGCAAACCACTTAATCGTTAAGAAAATTTCAAACATGAATCATTCAAAATGAAATGTAACATGTTACATGTAACATTCTTCAGAGGGAGTTCGATTGTCAACAGCGTATGCGCATAATTAATTAGGATTCCGTATGATACAGACGTTCTTGTTAGTACTAAAATCTCTTATCAGCATCCTGGGCTTCATAACCGTTTCAGTACAAATTGAATGACTATCAGTTAATAACCATGGCATGAAAGTGCATCATATTTTTTGAAGTTACCCAAAGTTTATGACTGAAATCTGTTGGTGGTATAGAAATAAGTTTCAAGATGACATTGATCTAAGAAGCTGCCTTACTAGTATAAGCAAGTACGCTCTTTTAACCCAAAAATGAGGACAACAGCTCTGAAACTTGTACATATATATACATTCTATATCATTGACATCATCGTAATCAGATAGAGTCTTGAAATGTCGTTTTTCTACCAACACGTCATCGCGATGCGTCTGTCTGGTTTTTCGGAAGCGAACATTCTCATTTCCATCACCAATTCATATTTTTTTCGCCCCTTCCCTTCGATTAATAAAGTCGGTGGGCTAATACATTTTGGAATGCTTTCTTAAGAAATGACCCGAGCATGTTTATATCGTATAGTTAATTCACAAGTAGAACAATATTATTATAACACCATTAGAACAAAGTGCAGTGAAAAAAAATTGGTAAATTACAAGGTAGGGGAAAATTATGTGAAAATTAAAGATGATGTTGCCATCAGTTCCATTGCAACGCTTAAGTCACCATCATATTAAAGTCTTTATCTTATAGTCACGACGAAATCTCTACCTAAATTATTTTTTGATTCATGGTCGAAACATTATGGTTGCTTTCCAAACATGTTGCAGAAGAGTAGGACGTAAAACTCCATTCATTTCACTTCGTTTTTTCAAAGCCTACTCTATCCAATATAGAAATATTCATTCAATCTTGTATTAAACGTGTTCAGTCATCGTAATAGTATACATGTAGTAACGTTTTTAATAAACTAACGAGTTCAGTCTTCGTAATAGTTTATATGTAGTAACGTTTTTAATAAACTAACGTGTTCAGTCATCGTAATAGTATACATGCTGTAACGTTTTTAATAAACTAACGTGTTCAGTCATCGTAATAGTATACATGCTGTAACGTTTTTAATAAACTAACGTGTTCAGTCATCGTAATAGTATACATGCTGTAACGTTTTTAATAAACTAACGTGTTCAGTCATCGTAATAGTATACATGCTGTAACGTTTTTAATAAACTAACGTGTTCAGTCATCGTAATAGTATATATGCTGTAACGTTTTTAATAAACTAACGTGTTCAGTCATCGTAATAGTATACATGCTGTAACGTTTTTAATAAACTAACGTGTTCAGTCATCGTAATAGTATACATGTAGTAACGTTTTTAATAAACTAACGTGTTCAGTCATCGTAATAGTATACATGTAACGTTTTTAATAAACTAACGTGTTCAGTCATCGTAATTATATACATGTAGTAACGTTTTTAATAAACTAACGTGTTCAGTCATCGTAATAGTATACATGTAGTAACGTTTTTAATAAACTAACGTGTTCAGTCATCGTAATAGTTTATATGTAGTAACGTTTTTAATAAACTAACGTGTTCAGTCATCGTAATAGTATACATGTAGTAACGTTTTTAATAAACTAACGTGTTCAGTCATCGTAATAGTATTTATGCCAACCTTCTTCTTCTTGTCTTTGTTTACATTGTTTCCTTAGAACCTTGTGTAAGGGCTTAAAGAGAATTACAAAAATGCCAAACACATTGATGTCTGCCAAACACAAGTTCCGACAACAATGGCTGGCCCAAACACAAGAACCTTGATCCTCCAACAACTTCTATGACCAGTGATACTACAATTACCTGGCATTTAACAAATTTTGGCACAATAGATAAACAAACAACATATAAAGAAATAAATGAAACATGGAAATAAACAACTTATTCATAACATACAACATAATTATGACAATTCTCCAGTCCCGCACTCTCATAATATGAAACGATCAATTAATACGTTTTTAATAAACTAACGTGTTCAGTCATCGTAATAGTATACATGTAGTAACGTTTTTAATAAACTAACGTGTTCAGTCATCGTAATAGTATACATGTAGTAACGTTTTTAATAAACTAACATGTTCAGTCATCGTAATAGTATACATGCTGTAACGTTTTTAACCCTTTGAAGACAACATTATGAAATAAGGTCATTAAAAATTATTCTGTCGTGTGGGAATGTTGATATGGCTTATTATATCATTTTCATAAGAATATATTTCAATTTGTTTTGAAACTGTTCCTGAACAACATTGGTCAGATGTGGTAATATTTTGGACATTGAACTATTTAGCAGCTGGAAAATTGAGAGAAGTTGAAGTAAATTATTACTGTTTTGTCGTACACATTGTTCCAATGTTGAAAGATGGTTCTCCTTATTAATCATTGGCCTCAATATAATCAAGCACAGCAACGGTGTATTTACACCAGTCCAAGTGGTATCGTGGTACCTGTATCGTTGCTTCAGCTTTTTGCTTTATTAGGAAGGTTGGTTGTCAAGCTCTACAGACAGATGCTGAGACTCTAATTCATCGGCATTGTCTGAAAGCCTTCCATCAGCTTCATCGTCAGATGGTTCACCAATATCCGAAACATCGCCTTCCGGCAGATATATCATGTTTACTACATCATCCCTGGACAGTTTCTGTCTCTGTAGCATCTAAAAACAATAAGAGGACTAATTCTTTCTCTTCAATTATATATGATTATATTAAGGAAATGTTAGAAATTGACATAGCTATACCTTAAATGTTGATATCAATACGTTGAGGCAAATGTCATTTGACCTAGGCTTCTGCACTCTGAAATGACACGTGACCTTTCGAACCCACCGACCTTTTTAGGCTATGTTAAACTAAAGGATATGTTATTTACTACGTAAATACAGTTAAAAGTTATAAATTGTATTACATTGTCATATTCAGCCTAATTCTGCTTTGTTGATTGACAAAGGGTTAAAGGTCCCATGAGATGCGCGCGCAGCTACTACTTCATTAGCTCGAAGCTTCTACTGGGAGAAGGACGTGTCCTCTCTCGCTCTTCAAACTTTGAAGATCTATCGTTTTCAAAAAGCCACTGGCTATTTGAAAATCTTATCAATAACCGACTAGGATCCCTTTCCCACCCTAGTGGTCGGTGAAAAATAGACGGGAGAGTAAAATTGCTCGAAAATAGTGGTTAAATTCACGAAAACCTTGTACAGTTGAACTTGCTTGGACAATAAAAATGGCGCAAAGTCGAAAACTGAATTTGATTTAGCTGCCAGTCTTTTCGACAAGCCTAAGACTAAAAAAGTCAAAACTGGTGTGAAATCACCAATCACGAATTCTCAGTAAAGTGCAATGGAAAAGATTTCAGTTGGTTTGTCAGGCGAATCTCCACAAAGAATCACCGATTCAAACAACGAAAGTTCCAAGATTGTTTTGGAAACTATTCGTTATGAAATGTGTGTATTTCGAGAAATCAGATGACTATGATAACTTTACAAGGAAACATGTGACTTCTGATTCTGATTCGGAGGAAGAAGATATTATCCCTCCAACTCAGATACCTAGACATATTACCGGTACGGTAACATAATAATGTTATAGATCAACTATTAGCACAAGACCCTATCATGGGAGATAACTCAAATAATGACACCGACCATGATCAGGACATGGAAATGTTCGAATCTGCTTTAGAACAGGCATACACGATTAAAAACGTGGAAGGAGCAAAAGTCAATGACAAAATAATTGGCATCGTAAATCAGTTATTCGTTAAAGTACTGCCAGAAGAAAAGCTCAAGGTCATTTTTGACAGGTACCCCAAACCTGCAAATATGAATGTGGTCATGCCATTGGTAAATAAAGAAATTTGGGGTGCCTTAAGAAGTACCACGAAAACTGCTGATCTCAGAAACCAGAGAATTCATATGAAAATCACTAAATCTTCTTATTCTCTTGCGGAATTGATGAGTTTTCTAATGGAGAGTAAGAGGAAGGCAAAGATTTCTCCTGAGGACATCTCAAAAGCTATTAGAATGGCTATGGATGCAATAACTCTACTAGCTCAGGCAAACAGAGAATTGGTCCAGCGAAGAAAGGATAGTATGAGGTCTGATTTATCTCATCCTGCAAAGCTATTGTGTAATCCCTCTTCAACTGGAGAGTGAGATTGTTCTCAACTCTTGTTTGGAGAAGATTTGATGAAGACTATAAAGGACTTAAAAGAAGCCAGCAGTGTTACACAACAATCTACCTATACTCCAAACAGAAATCCTTACAATATTTTTAAAGGAAGTTCTAAGCAATCCAATGCAAATAAAGGCAAGGCTTTTTTGTCCCAAAGTTTCAAGAAATCTGGCCAAACAAGACAGAAACCATGGAAACCCATCAGGGAAAAGAATCATACTCAAACCAAGAAGTAGATAATACTGGACTTGGTGAGTGAAATTATAAGTAAGTCTGAATCTTGGCCTTACTTTTCTGATATTTTAAAAATTAATTTACCTAAACTAGAGAGTTCATTTCAAGCAGGTCAACTGAAAAAGCATTTAGATTTTTGAAAATCTTTAACATCAGATAGGAAGATTCTGCAATTAGTCTGTGGTATGAAGTTGGAATTTGACTCTCTACCTGAGCAGCTAATAGTGGAACCACCTTATAAATTCGGGGGTGAAAAAATTGCTGCAATTACTCTTTGAGATTTCAAAATATTTAGAAAAAGGCATCATTGAAGAGTGTAACCACGAGGAAGGAGAATATATCTCTTATATATTCACTCGTGATAAAAAAGATGGTAGATTGAGAATCATATTAGATTTGAAAGATCTAAATGAAGACGTAACTTTTCATCATTTTAAAATGGAAACTCTTCAGTGCTTTGAATATTATCTCAAAAGATTGCTATATGGCATCTATTGATTATAAGGAAGCATATTTCTCAGTAAATATAGCAAAAAGTGATCGAAAATATTTAAGATTCATTTGGAAGGATAGGTTATTTCAGTTTACCTGCTTACCTAATGGGCTGTCTTCAGAGCCTAGATTGTTTGCAAAATTAACTAAAGTGCTATTTTCAGTTTTAAGATCAAAAGGATTTTTGAATTCATCATTTATTAATGATAGCCTACTAATAGGGTACAGTAAGGAAGATTGTCAAGAAAATGTTAAAGACACTGTACAATTGGCTTTATCACTATTAATTATGCCAAATCGGTATTCCAACCAGAACAAGTTATTCAGTATTTGGGTTTTATTATCAATTCCAATCTTATGATTGTTAAACTCACCTCAACTAAAATACAGGATGCATGCTCTCATTTACTGAAACAGGAGAGGGTGACAATCAGAGAATTTGTTAGAGTTATTGGGTTACTTGTAGCATCATTTCCTGGTGTACCTCATGGAAAATTATTTTATAGACAGTGTGACTTCGAGTCATTATCCTTGAAATTACAATTTGGAAATTTTGATGCAAAAATTAAACTACCTCCACACTGTATACATGACTTAAAACCAAGAAAAGTCACTTATTTTAAAGAATCCTGATTTTGTTATTCAGTCAGATGCTTCTTTAAAAGGATTGGGGGAAGTTTTCTATGATAAACAAGCCAGAGGTACTTGGAAATTGGAAGAAACTAACAAGCATATTAACGAATTAGAATTGCTAGCTGCAAAGTTTGCAGTTTTTTCTTTTTGTAAGGACATTAGGAATGCTAGCATATTGCTACAAGCTGGCAATACCACAACTGTAAATTATTTAAACAATCAAGGTGGCAGAGTTACCAGTTTAAATAATATCGTCAGAGAGATTTTCCTCTTTTGCATTGAAAGAAACATTGAACTTTCAGCCACTCACTTACCTGGCATTTTCAATGTACAGGCTGATCAATTAAGTAGATATGATCAAAGTAAGGATAATTTAAACTGCAGAGTTTTTGATAGAATTTGTTCTAATTGGGGTAAACCAGTAGTGGATCTATTTGCTACTCGGGAAAATACACATTTACCCCGATATTTTTCCTTCAAACCAGATCCTTATGCAGAAAAGATCGATGCCTTTTCTGTTAGGCATCGTGTGCGCTGAATCGTAAACTTTGGAACTTCTTCACTGGATTGTGTTCGCTGAATCGTAATCTTTGGAACTTCTTTATTCGGATCATTTTGATGTACCTTTTATATTACGGAAATTAACTTAGACCACCTGACATTTTCTGCATATCATTATTGCCTGTGTTGCTACGGAAAACCAACGGTGTCGATATTATTCCGACATGCTCCGATTACTAAGGCAGATCTGATTATTTATAGGTTGTTGTTTGTTTTTCGCCAATTAAAAACATTTTCATGACACTTGCTGCAATAAACAAGTGGTAGTTTGAATGAGTCAAGGGCAATAACTCAAAAACTGTACATAAAAAAATCGTCAAGTTCGACTTGTCCAAGATATCATCAATACAAATGATCAAACCAAATTTCATACAAATCAGATGAAAACTATAGTCTCTATCGCGTCCACAAGCCAATTGTGGACTGACGGACGGACAGACAGACAGGGGTGACGACAATATACGACCACATTATAATGTAGGCGTATAAAAATTGGAATGTCCAACCAGGTATTATGAAACGATAATTGTGTCCTTTAGGCCTACCTCAAAAATTCATGATATGAGCAGAATTATTATTGTAGGGTACGACAGAAAACAACAATATAGGAAATTGGTTTCATTAGGCTCCATTTGATGAGTTGTTGTCGATCTTTAATATATATAAAGGTGCTACTGAATTGATACTTGGTGGACAAATATCGTAGATTATCACTGTTTCAGAGAAATAAGTGTATGGATGGATCAGCAAAGATAACAGAATGGACCATAGACCACCTATCCAAAATCAGAGTCCTATAGGTCTTGCTGTATTCAATGTCTCAATCCAATGGGCTTCCCTACATTGACGGAATTTGGTAGTTTCATCTTCGGGCAAGTCAATTTCTATACGCTCAATTGGGATTAGGGTGAGATCGTCTATTGAATAGTCGTCGAGGTTGAAATGATTAGATTTCGGGGAAGGGAGGGTTTGATTCTCCCAAATGTACAGGCATAGGGTGGAGCAGACACTTTATTTAGAAATTAGGATTAAGGGTCTTGATATTGGGTTTTCTTCTGTTCTTATTCTGATCTGAAATTAGAAAAAATAACTCGCCCGATGGGCGAGAAGTATAGTATCTGTTATGTACTGATTGTTTTTAGTTTACTATGAACAATATTATCATTTAAGTTCTTATTTTTTGAATATGCAACTATCATTTTCTGCTTATAGACATGGGGGAATTTCTCTTGAAGGCTCTTATAGTGGGCATGAACTATCTTGCTTGCTCGATTGCTGGTTGTATTAAACGGGACAACAAAGGGTGCTATGCCTACATTATGATGAATATTTAGTCCTATAGGTCTTGCTGTATTCAATGTCTCAATCCAATGGGCCTCCCTAGATTGACGGAATTTGGTAGTTTCATCTTCGGGCAAGTCAATTTCTATACGCTCAATTGGGATTAGGGTGAGATCGTCTATTGAATGGTCTTCGAGGTTGAAATGATTAGAAACAGGCTTGTCTTTCTTTAATTTGATGTCTGACCTATGAGCATTAAAGCGAGTTCGTAAATTATTCTTAGTTTCTCCTACATATTGTTTGGGGCATTTCTTGCATGAAATTAAATATATTACATTCGAATGTTCACATGTTAGATGTTCCTGGATCGGGTACTTTTTATTCGTAGAGTTGCTTACAAAATAATGAGTTTCTGATATAAAGGGACATGTTTTGCATCTACTGGACAAACATGGAGCACTTCTTAAACCTGGAGGTACTTCGGCATAAAGTCTGTTTTTAGCTGCTATCTGTGCTAAGGTGGAATTTTTTATGTTTCGTAAAAATCGTTTAGAGTACCCACGCTCTTTCAGTTTTGAGAAAACAATCGTACAGGCTTGGTTGAAATCAGAAGATCTTGTACAAATTCGATGAAATCGTAAAACTTGTGACTTAATTATACCAGAAAAGGTATGTTTTGGGTGAAAGGAGCTCTTGTGCAAGAGTTGATGAGTATCAGTTTCTTTGAAATACACTTTAATATCCAGTTTATTTGTTTCTGCTATGGAATCTCCCTTAAAGACTGTGGTATCGAGAAAGTCTATGCT
>NW_008710371.1:63403-67677 GCF_000327385.1 Lottia gigantea
TACAAATTGAACGAGTTTTCAAGGTCAAGGGCAATAACTCATACTAAATATTTTTTCGATTTTTAAAAACGCCAACATGAATATGTGGTCGTATATTGTCGTCGCCCCTGTCCGTTAGTCCGTCCGTCAACATTTCTTGTGAGCACTATAGAGACTACAGTTTTTATCTGATTTTGATAAAACTTGGTGTGATGCTTTAGATTAATAAGATCTCGGTCAAGTTTTCGATGAACGGTTTTTGAGATATTGCCCTTGACTTTGTTAAAACGCGTCAAAATTTGATAAAAAATAGTTCGTGAGCAGGATTGAAGCTACAGTTTTCAACCGATTCTGATGAAACTTGGTGTGATCATTGGAATTGATAAGATCTCGGACAAGTTCTAACTTGACGCATTTTCGATGAACGGTTTTTGAGTTATTGCCCTTGACTTTGTAAAAACACGTCTAAATATGTTAAAAATAGTTCGTGAGCAGGATTGAAGCTACAGTTTTCAACCGATTCTGATGAAACTTGGTGTGATCATTGGAATTGATAAGATCTCGGACAAGTTCTAACTTGACGCATTTTCGATGAACGGTTTTTGAGTTATTGCCCTTGACTTTGTAAAAACACGTCTAAATTTGTTAAAAATAGTTTGTGAGCAGGATTGAAGCTACAGTTTTCAACCGATTCTGGTGAAACTTGGTGTGATCATTGGAATTGATAAGATCTCGGACAAGTTCTAACTTGACGCATTTTCGATGAACGGTTTTTGAGTTATTGCCCTTGACTTTGTAAACTCGCATCAAAAGTTGTTTTTTGCCCTTGATTAGAGCTGTGTGATTTAATTGTTTGTTGTATTTGGTTTCGGGGAAGGGAGGGTTTGATTCTCCCAAATGTACAGGCCTAGGGTGGAAGTGGGTGTATCTTACCTTGCAACGCAAGCTATCTTAATCTCATGTTGGCATTTCTTCACAAAGTCCATTAACTCATACTCAATATTTTTAGATTCTTCTGATTTTCAATATGGTCTATTCATGGGTGATAACCAACACTCATGCCAAGTTTCGTCAATATCCGTCAAGAATTGTGCCTTCTAGAGTGTTTACGAACTAAAAATTGAACGAGACTTTGGCCGTACGGTCCTACCCTCGGAGAAACACTCATACGGCCCTGACAGCATACCGTAAATGTTAGAGCAATCTGAACAATCTAAGGTGGTTATGTATTAGACAAGGTAGAGTTCTTGTCAAAGATCCAAATGACCATGTCAATCTCAGTGTAGTAGTGGTTTAGAGAATAGAGACAGATGTTTCGGTCCAGGTGGAAATGGCAACTGTTTACTTTTTGTGAAAGGAGATCTTATAGAAGGCATTAATAACAATGTTATGTATTCCCAGCAAGCAGTCAACCAGTAGTTGAGCCACTGAAGACTGTAGATAAAATATAGATATGCAATACGTTACTAAACATCCGCTTTTCGTTTTGTTTTCAGGGATTCCCCCAATCAGTAGCCCAAATGGGAACAATGGGAGGTAGTTCGAGCTAGTAGCCCTAATGGGAATTAGCCCTAATGAGAATGAACCCAAATGGATAGACAATATTATTGATACAAGGTTATAAACTTGAATTGCCAATACTTGGTATTGTAATATATACAACAGATTTTTATTTTATTACCTTAATAATTCAAGTTTCTTCCCACTTTATCAAAATTTAAGAGTTTTAATTTCTTGTTCACAAATTTTAAGCTGTTTTTAATCCACACTGAAACCTTCATTTGAAAAAGAAAATTAGATGAAATTGTAGGCCTACTGATTGTGTTATTCCCTGTATTTTTTCTATTGTTACTTTTATATTAGGCCTACACTTAAAAAGTATTTTATTCTACAGGTAAACAAAGATTTTGCTAAATATTATCTGGAACATTTGTACATCAGTTTACACGTGATTTTGTAAACAGGCTCTGGCACGAACTTTCTTCCTTTATCGCCTAAGTATCGCCATAAAAATTAATATTTATTATCAATCTGGTATTTTTTATTTCATAGTCGAACGGGCTACAATAACGGAATGAAGTTCGGAATTCGGCCACTTTTGTTCGAACATATACGGTCAAATGCCAATTTATGGATCACTGGTACTTTCTTCGACAGAACTGTCGCAATCGGTAAAGCTGCTGTTGAAATCATCGGCCATATTGTCTTGTACTGTATTTATTGATGGCCCTAGTTGACGTCAGATTTCCTGGCAGTACCCAGTTGTAACATGATACCTTTTGCCGTTATTGTTATGGTATCAACTTTGAACGCAAATAAAACACAAAATATAACATTTCCTTTGGGTTATTATATGCCATTATGGTGTCGTCAGAGAGTGACTATTGAATTCATTTCTGGAACTTTTGGGAAGCGTTGGCAGCATATCATAGCGAGCGAAACATTAGTTTCATTTTGGGGGATTTTTAAGGACAATACAACTTTATAAGGCCACTTAAAGTTGGCAATAAAATAGACGTTAGACTCAAATAAGACATTATTGGGGTCTATAATGATTGCGACAAATTATAAAATCACTTAAAAATTTCGCTTTTGGCCCATTCATGTAACTTTTCTCTCTATTATTCTTTACAAATTGAACATTTTGAGATGACATTTCAGGAGTGTAAATATATATACAAGATTTATTTAAAAGATACCTTTTAATTAATTATTTCATTTCTTTTTCAAAAATTGCAGGCTTAAGAGCACCAGGGTTGAAAGCTAACAGGCTGGGAGTATCAAAAGGTTTAAAAGCCAAATGTTAAGCTGTTCACAGTTCTAGTAATATTATTGTTTTACAGTTGATCTGTAGAATATTTTGGTGAATATTAATGGCAACCTTTCGTTAAAAAGTTGTGTTGAATAAATAAAAATTCTGTATGATATCTATCATTGATCTGCTGGTATAAAATATTAATTGACAGTCTTTATAGAAACATCAAACAGTGGGAGACTTTGTATTTACTATAAATACGTGACCAAATCTAGCATTCGACAGTGTATCAACAAGTCTGTATATATATAATATCAACAGGTGTTGCTAACGTTAAAACCATGAATAACCTATTATGTTCCGTTCTGTTGATTTCCGTAATGGTGATTCTTGTAGATGCCGGTAAATATGTTATTTATTATCTAAAAGTTGCTTTATGAATCTAAAGTCAAAGTTTGTATA
Source organism: Lottia gigantea (assembly GCF_000327385.1). Lineage (NCBI taxonomy): Eukaryota > Metazoa > Mollusca > Gastropoda > Lottiidae > Lottia > Lottia gigantea. The sequence goes on from NW_008710371.1 coordinate 66,600, forward strand.
TCGAGGGAAAATTATCTTAGCTTTTTTATTGTTGGAAGAGTCCGAGTCAGAGGTTTACTGAAGGCAACTTTCTTTTCAGCAGCATGGATAACCAGCTTAAACACATTTTAAATCATCTTTGTCTGTAAATAGTAAATTAACATGTAGTTCTGTTTTGTTTACGGTCTGTGACGTTGTGACTTAATTATGCGCAACCGATGACGATGACCATATTCCGACGCCTTTCATTGGTTGAACAAAAATATCTCTCCAAGAAAACCTTATCACTACGAGAAAATGGTGGCTATACACCGCAATCAAAGAGTTTGGTAATTTGATGCCGGGAACTTTCTAAAGCTATGAAAAATTTGTGGGAACTTTTAACTGCGAGTTAACCAAGTATAGTTTTACATTTCTATGTGAAGCACATGTCGCTAAATATTGAATGCATTTTCAAGAACAAGGGCAATAACTCATACTAATTATTTTCAATAAGGTTTATCCTTTGGGGATTACAAACACTCACCCCAACTTTGGAGTGTTTACGAGCAATTGTTGACGGAAGGACAAACATTGGTGATGACAATATACGGCTTTACAATGTCAAGACATGGGGGGGGGGGGGGGGGGGGGTCAAATACATCATCAGCATAATGATCATAATGATGTTATATTGATGATTAGTTATATCAGTAGATCAGACAATCAAACTGATGCTACAATCAAATTCCTCATGCCTTTCAGAAGGACCACACAGCTTAACATCATTCTAACAAATATTTTATTAAACATCAATCTTTCATTTATTAGCTTTAAATCCCAAATTTTATCAATCACAAAATATGTTCATATTCAGTTAGAATAGTTCCACTACAGTTGATGTAGCAGATGTCACCAGTATGGCAGGTTTACCAGGTGTGACAGTTAGTTTGCTATTTTTAATATATCTACTAATATGAATATCAAAATAGCATAAACCTATATTATCTTATTTATAACGAGTAAAATGATTTCAATTAAAATTTTACTAAATCTCTACTTTCTTGATGTCGTCAACATATTGTACAAGGCTGATAAAGAAAGCTGCCAAGCAAGTAAA
>NW_008710371.1:67727-69503 GCF_000327385.1 Lottia gigantea
TTCGACTAAGACAAATCTCTAAAAGCTGTAGAATTGCATCGTCGGGTCTGTTTGGATCTGGGTTTCTATTAAAAGCTTTACGAACTGCCGTTAAACCAGTAGTGTTATCGATATTGGTATACATAGAAGAAACGTCGATAGAAATTAAAATAGCATTAGAGGGAACTCGAAGATTTTTTATTTTATTGACAAAATCGGTTGTGTCTTTAAGGTAGGCGCGATGTTGGCATGCTAGAGGTAGTAAGAAATGATCAATGTATTCTGACACTGCATATGACTCACTACCACAGTCGGGCGGCCTTTAGGGATTTTATTCGAGATAAACCACTCCTTGGTTGGATTCTTATGGATTTTAGGCAAAGTGTACAAATGTCTCTCGCGACAATCAGGTTTGGCAGACAGATAGTCATATTGTTTCTGTTTGAGATAACTAGTTTTGACTAAATCGGCAAGAATATTATTAATCATGTTAGCAGTTTCTTTGAAAATTGGTTTCGGTAAAATGGCATAATGTTTAGGATTATTCAGTTGATTCTCTGCTTCTGAAACGTAATCCCCCCTATTCAGAATGACACAACATGAACCTTTGTCACTCTTTTTAATAACAATGCTATCGTCTTTCTTAAGTAAGTTTAACGCTTCACGTTCCACTCGTGTGAGATTAGGCTTTTCGTGTGTTATGGAAAGGTTCACTGTTTGGCTATTCATACTAGCAAATGCTTTCAATATTTCAGGATGGATGGCGGCCTGAGGGGGTGTCCACGTGGATTTAGGAATAAACATTGTTCTAGCACCACGTGTTGTGGAATTATTCAGCTGCCAGTGGGTGTATCTTACCTTGCAACGCAAGCTATCTTAATCTCATGTTGGCATTTCTTCACAAAGTCCATTAACTCATATTCAATATTTTTAGATTCTTCTGATTTTCAATATGGTCTATCCATGGGTGATAACCAACACTCATGCCAAGTTTCGTCAATATTCGTCAAGAATTGTGCCTTCTAGAGTGTTTACGAACTAAAAATTGAACGAGACTTTGGCCGTACGGTCCTACCCTCGGAGAAACACTCATACGGCCCTGACAGCATACCGTAATTGTTAGAGCAATCTGAACAATCTAAGGTGGTTATGTATTAGACAAGGTAGAGTTCTTGTCAAAGATCCAAATGACCATGTCAATCTCAGTGTAGTAGTGGTTTAGAGAATAGAGACAGATGTTTCGGTCCAGGTGGAAATGGCAACTGGTTACTTCATTGGGATGTTTGTGAAAGGAGATCTTATAGAAGGCATTAATAACACTGTTATGTATTCCCAGCAAGCAGTCAACCAGTAGTTGAGCCATTGGAGACTGTAGATAAAATATAGATATGCAATACGTTACTAAACATCCGCTTTTCGTTTTGTTTTCAGGGATTCCCCCAATCAGTAGCCCAAATGGGAAAGAAAATAAGACCCAATGAGAGGTAGTTCGAGCTAATAGCCCTAATGGGAATTAGCCCTAATGAGAATGAACCCAAATGGATAGACAATATTATTGATACAAGGTTATAAACTTGAATTGCCAATACTTGGTATTGTAATATATACAACAGATTTTTATTTTATTACCTTAATAATTCAAGTTTCTTCCCACTTTATCAAAATTTAAGAGTTTTAATTTCTTGTTCACAAATTTTAAGCTGTTTTTAATCTCATGTTGGCATTTCTTCACAAAGACCACACTGACACCTTCATTTGAAAAAGAAAATTAGATGAAATTGTAGGCCTACTGATTGT
>NW_008710371.1:83322-93864 GCF_000327385.1 Lottia gigantea
CAGCTCTTACGACTTTTCGTCTTATACCTTGACTGCAATAGCCACTATTCCTGTATCACGAAATGTAGCGATTTGACTGGATCGTACATCAACGAATACAGCCAATCAGGACCCTCGACAGAAAGTACGTAAACATTATGGACTTTTGTTCACAAGCTTTCAGTCGATATCTATGATTGGCTGTATCCGCTAGCTTACAATCCAATCAAATTCCAATCCGATAAAGGAAGGTGGCTATTACAGTCAAGGTATAAGTACGAAGTTTCGTAATAGTATTACTAATACATGTAGCTTGAAATTGTGAAGATGATCCTTATCCAATTTCCACTTCCTTCTTCTGGTGGCATCTGAAATATGAAAATGGAATGTCTGTTATATTTCTTCTTACAGCTGGTCAAGATCACCAGACGACTCCTCTTCCAATTTCTCAATGAAGTATCTGTTTCATTCAAACATTATGGCTTATTGTTTACAGACTTTCTGCCAAGAACTCTGATTGACTGTATTCGCTTTTGTACAATCCAATCAAATCGCTCCCTTTACAAACTTTCCTGATGCAAGAATAGTAGTGGTTATTACAGTACAAGTTGACGAAGTTAGGCACTTACCTTGACCTTGACCTTGACTTGGACCTTGATCTTGATCTTGATCTTGACCTGGACCTTGACCTTGACTTGGGTCTGGACCTTGATCTGGAGTTGGGTCTGGACCTTGATCTGGAGTTGGGTCTGGACCTTGACCTGGACTTGGGTCTGGATTTAGGTCTGGACCTGGACTTGGGTCTGGACCTTGACCTAGACTTGGGTCTGGACTTAGGTCTGGACCTGGACTTAGGTTTGGACCTGGAGATAAAATAGTTTTTGATCAATGTCATTTGCCTTACGAGTGAGTGAAAGACAATCCCATCCAATAGTTCTGTCAAATGGGACTGAAACAGTAGGCCTTCTTTGGTAAAAGTCACACATGGACTTCAATGTCTCAACAAAATGAATGGAGGTCCTTGAACTTTAGTGGGTTGAGCCTCCTCCCTCGGGTAGTTCAAAAGATGATAAAGTTAATTGCTCTAAGCTGTTTAAGATTGCTTGGCAAAGAAACCCGTTATATAACCAGTCTTTCAAGTTGGGGAAAGTTGATAAACTCAATGGCAGAATGCCATCAGCCTTTCTAAAGTTAGAGCAAAGGTATCCCAAGTGACATGGTAAGTAGGCTAAGCACCCTGATTTCTTGAAAAAACCAATAACAGACTATGTGACAAGCTTCAGTTAATTCAGATAGCAATTGATGGGAGCTAACTCTTATTAGATAGATTTTCAGACCACAAAAAACTCTTCTTGAACCTCTTTAACAGTTTGGTTTCAATGATGTTATTTTTGGTTCACAGCTTTGCCCCTTTGCTAAAAACTCTGCCTTAAGTAAGGTTCTTCAAGCTCTAGCCTACGTAGGCCTATGTCTAGGCTAAGGCTAGGCTATAAGTTGGGTTAAGCCTCGCTAATAGGCCTATTATTTATAAATTCACAAAGTAAAAAAAAAAAACGAAGTAGGCTAGGCTTAAATTTCCTACTTTTTTCAATCTTTTTCTTTTGTAGTAAGTTCTAGCCTTATTTTCTAAAGCGTTTAAATATTTTAAAATAAAGCCTTATTTAGTCGTTACTGAAATAAGCCTAGCTTATCTTACCAATCTCAATGATAATTTACCTCAAATTTTAAATCAAGTTTTTTTTAATTTAGATGTCCAAAACTTAATTAAAAACTTGTTCAATTTGTGCTATGTATATAAATAAAGATTTTTAAAAATAAAATTTCAATATTTACAAGTTTTTTCCATATTTTCGGGTTCACTTAAATCGTGTTCCGTAGCGTCGCTCATCTTCTTAGCCTTGAGGATAATTGACGTCGAATTACGTCTTAAGCCTTCCGCTCGTTGCATAGCAGTAAATTATCACTACGCCTCTTACGAACGACATTTTAATTTCTATTTTGGAACTTTTTAGTCAAAGTGGCAGTAACAAATCAAGATAAGCGCCTGAAGTGCTTTGGTTTCGCCCAATTTGGTGTATTAAGCGTCTAGTTCTGTTTTTGCCCTGGGACTATTTTGCCTACTCTTTGCCAAAGACGAAGTAGTCTGTCAGAAAGACGAAATAGGCTCCTTTCTTTGAGTTTTATGCCTACTTTTTAAAACTTTTTGATTGGCCCTAAAATCATCATTCTTATTGGAATTTTTGCCCTGAAATCATGACCTATGGGATGCAACCCCTACTAGGCCTATTAAAGAATGTTAAGCCTACCCTACTTAGCCTATAATTTGTGGAGAGAGAGTCTCACTCATACAGAAAACAGACTTCAGTTGCGTTTGGTTGATCTAGGATATCTATAAATCCCTGTCCGGCCCCAGCCTAGTCTTTACTATGGTCTGGATTCGATAAAAAGAAGTCAAAATATAACCAATAATAATGCAACAAACGTCTAAACTAAGCTAAGTCTAGGAGGCTTACTCAAGCAAACTTCCCCAGAAAAATACGATACTTGTGATAGCTCAAGATTATTCAAGTTTATTCAACCAAATAGTAATTAATGGGAGCTAATTACTATCAATTTACAAACCACAAAAACTCTTATTATTGATAATTAAGAGTTAACTGTGGTCTTTAGTCTGTCTTAAGGTTGTCTCTCTTTGACCCTTTTTCACCAGAAAGTAGCGAAATTTTCCAGTCGTCTGTTTTCATTGAAATTACGCTCTGGATAATCTCAGCTAAGTTGAAGGCCGTTTGGTTGAAATGGCGGAGGTTCAATCTTTTTTTTTCTTGAAATTTTCAAGCCATTTACAGTCTATAAGTAGTCCTCTAACTTCCACGCACAGATGGAGAAAAAAGGGTGAGTTTTAGATGACGAGTGGCATTATGCGAGCTGGCACTGTTAGATTAGAAATTAATGTATGAAAAACAACTTTAAATGCTGAAATCATGCCGATGGGTCTAAGTCCAAGGTTTTGGTATTGTGATTTGGAGATTCTATTATTACAGTGGTGTAACCTATTTTCGTGCATATAATTATTCAACACCGACTTTCATCAAAGTTAAAAAAAATAATTTTTTTTTCTGTCTTAAAATTGGTTTGTTTCGATTTTCTGTATGAATCCGTCACTTTGACCCATATTTCATGAGCAACCATTTCGGCAACGGAGGCAGAATGTGTCACCTATTTTCGTGTACAATGTTTGATCTATAAATAAGTCTAGAAAACACGTTGTATGTATACCCAGTGGTATAATTAACTTCTCTTAGTGATTTAAAAATTAAATTGTGACTGACAAAATAAGGTACGTAGCGTGATTTATTGCTAAAAGTCACTGAAACAACATAAGAATATGGTCGACTTTGTGTTCCATAGAAATTTTCTGGTGACAAGGAATCCGCTAATTGATCACGTGACTTCCTTCGTTGGACTACATTCTAGCAGACGACACTTGGAATTCCGATTACCACTTGGGATTATAAGGAAATTCGGCCGATAAAAAATGGTGACGTTTGGTAATAACTGAAATCCGCCATTTTGTATTTGTCAAAGTATACCTTAATACATTTTACCTTGGTTGAAACTACTGAATTCATTCTACCAGCTGATATTATAGAGATAACCCATGTTTATCGAAACAAGCAAGTGTGGAGGTCACGCGAGGTCGCACATGTAAATTATTAATCATTTCAGGAAATCCACGAAAAATAGGTTAGCACGAAATTAGGTTACTTGACTGTACTAATGTAATTGCCAAATCAACAAGTCTCTTCAGACTGAAGCTCAGAGAGTGGGCCAAATCACTTCTATTTGCAGCCCCGTCGCCAGGAATAAATTGGGCTCAGAATTAATAAATACCAAGAGTCAAAGAACTCATTTCTCTGAGAATTTTGAGCTGCCAAAAACGTATCAAAATCTGTATCTTTTTGATTTTGTACAAAGACACTGTAAATGAATCAATCTCTGATGAACTAAAGAAGGTTTAGCTGGGTCTTAATTCTCACTTGCTGGGGCCCAGCTCCCACTGACCCCACCCTAATGACAGGGCTGTCTATGTCAAAACTTTTCTTGCCAATGACAACCCTCTCAGACGCTCCATAGGAGACTTGCGCCTATCTTTTGCCACTTCCACAGATCTGTCTCATTTCAAATTCAACCTCGAAAGTTATCCCCCATTTTGTCTGCCTGCTATCAGTAAGATATAAAACTGAATTAATTTGATTAAAAAACTTTTTTCATTCCAGGCAAATCAATTCAAGTTGAAATGAAGTGTTTGAAAATAAAATTCAAAATGGTGGAAGGACAAGGTTGTTAGTTTTCTACAACTGATGATCTAATGAAATGGACAATACTACGCAGTGTACAATGAGGAATATTTTGCCAGAACAGCGGCATAAGCCTACCCTTTTTTGATTTCCAACTCTAAAGGGATCTTTAACGTGCACAGGATGTAGCACACAGGACCTCGGTTTATCTGGACTTTTTTTGCTCAAATATGGACTCAACCAAATACTTTTTTTATACCCCCAGGGCTATACAAAATTTAAAGGTGCCTGCTCACAAATATTTTGTACAAAATGTGCCTGCAATAACGAGGTCAGAGAGAGCAAATACGATTTTTGAAACAGATAGGCATGTTAAGTACTTAAAGGTCATTATTAATTTTTCTTAACAGTAATAATTTTATCAGGAAATTTAAGCTAATTTAGCTAATAATTTTAAGTTTTTTTCTCAAATGTCCTGATTTTCTTTGTGTATTTGTTATGATCAATAGCTAATTGAAATTCCCAGTAAACAGAGACTCTACTGATATTGTGATGAGATTTTCCTAAGTCAAGGGTAATAACTCAAAAACCGTTCTTCAAAAGATCCTCAAATTCAAACTTGTCTAAGATATTATCAATATAAATGATCACACCACATTTCATAAAAATCAGTTGAAAACTGTAGTCTCTATTGTGTTCACTAACAAATTTTGACGTGTTTTTCCTAAGACAAGGGCGATAACTCAAAAAGTCATTCATTGAAAAATCGTCAAATTTGATCCAAAATCTCATCAATATACATTAAGTTTCATTAAAATCAGATAAAAACTGTAGTCTCTATTGTGTTAACAAGAAATATTGATTTATATTGATAATTTAAATGAAATGAAATTGTGTTAGAGTTTTATGTCTTTTTATTTCTATTGATGAGATCTTGGTCAAGTTTAAATTTTCAACCATTTCACTCTGTTGCCCTTCAAATATAAATTTCAGCTATCCATAGCTTTTTTATACGCCCACATCTCTCTATGTGGACGTATATTGTCGGCACCCCTGTCCGTCCGTCGGTCCGTCCGTCCGTCAACATTTGCTGATTTCTGACAGCTGATAAGTAATATCCCATCCGTATACATCATGTCTGAATAGCTAGGTTACTCCCTCCAACAATGCACATAAAATATCAATTCTCTAACTTGAGAAAAAATGAGTCTAAATTCACAGTGGACTTACCTGGTGCCTTAACAAAATAACATGCACCCTATTTATGAAAATAGATCCATTAAAGATGGGTCTCCTTATTTTCTAGTGCCAAATTAAGCAAACTATTTGATTAATTTGTGTTTTTAATGAGTTATCATGTATTCTTAATCATATCATTATGTTCTTATTGCATATAATTAAGAGTTTTAACCAATCATAAATGTCCATGTATGTACAGTCTGGATAAACAAAAAAAGAATTTTTAACCTTTCTTGATCAGTCACTCATTGGAATTCTGCTGGTAATTCTCTTCTAATTTAGTTAATTATGAATTAATTATAGACATGTGAGACAAACTGGTATTTTTCCAAGTCATTAGAACACATGTATTTTCTATTCATATAAGTATTAGCATTTTCATTTTCATAATTACTTTTGTAGTTTTATGGATTTATCGGGTCATATGAGAGAATTCTGTTGTAAAGTTTAAACACTAGGTGAGTCCACTGATGAATAAATACTCATTTCGGACAAGTTTAAAAAATAAATGTTTTGCTCATCCTTAGAGGTAGTGTTCTTTTAAGGGATGATTTTTTTGGAGTAGGGAACCTCATTAGCTTCCCAACATTTCACTAGTGATGTCAACCCACCACCCCAAATTTCAGGTTAGTTCTGATACTTAAAGTAAATAAAAAAAGATTTATCATGATAAACATGTTTTAATTAACATATTTTTTCTACTATGGTACATCTATTACTTTCATATGTCGAACCATCAGGTAGCTCAGCCAGGCTAACGTTCAATAAAAAGCATATATTGTAAAAACCTATAAAACTGTTCAATGTTACACAGTCACTCCTCTCCTTACACTTTTCAATGCATTGATTTAGATCTAGATCATTTGACACAAAGATGACTGGAGCTTTGTAATGAAGACAATAATTGACCTCAAATAATGAAGCGGTACACCCAGTAATAGATTTACAATTTTCATCACATTGGTCATCTTCAGTTGACGTGTAATCATAGTTAAAGTAATTCGATGTTAAACATGTTTTATTCAAATACTTGTAACTACATTCTGAAATAAAAATTATAGTATTACATGACATCCTTAGGGTTAAGATCATCTGAGGTCGATGTTAAAATGAAAATGTCAAATTAAAATTTGGATGACAAGTGTCTCCCTCAAAACTTGAGATACAGGAGCAGGAGCCGCTAGGTTAAAGGAATACTTCCTCTTATAATGCACGTACAATTTAAATTCTTTGCCAACATGAGTTTTTGGGCTAGGATCATCTAAGGTCGATGTCAAAAAATGAAAATTTGGAAAACAAGTGTCACTCTCAAAACTTCAAGCTGTTAACACCAGGTACCCACTATCAAAATCACCAATATAATTTATCAAACAAAATAAAACTGGAGCCGTGGAAATGGTTCTGAGGCAGTGAGTATCCGACCTGCTACATCGGTGAAAAGTTGCATTTTAAAGTTATAATGAGATTTTTACTAGAAAAATGGCTTTGGTAGTAAAACGTCGACCAGTATATTGTTCAGTAGTAAAAAGATGTATATATTTTATAATATCCTAAACCTACTATTACCCTAACTTCTGTAGTAAAATGATGTATATATTTTATAATATCCTAAACCTACCATTACCCTAACTTCAGTAGTGAAATGGTGTATATATTTTATAATATCCTAAAGCTACCATTACCCTAACTTCAGTAGTAAAAAGATGAATATATTTTATAATATCCTAAACTTACCATTACCCTAACTTCAGTAGTAAAAAGATGTATATATTTTATTATATCCTAAACCTACCATTACCCTAACTTCAGTAGTAAAAAGTTGTATATATTTTATAATATCCTAAACCTACCATTACCCTAACTTCAGTAGTAAAAAGATGTATATATTTTATAATATCCTAAACCTACCATTACCCTAACTTCAGTAGTAAAAAGATGTATATATTTTATAATATACTAAACCTACCATTACCCTAACTTCAGTAGTAAAAAGATGTATATATTTTATAATATCCTAAAGCTACCATTACCTTAACTTCAGTAATATAAAGTTGTATATATTTTAAAATTTAATTTTGATATTATTTGTTGCCATTATTTATTTCTGACTCAATATACTACCCCCCAACAATTATGTCATCAAGTATTTGTCTCAAGAACTACATGTTAATTTACTATTTACAGACAAAGATGATTTAAAATGTGTTTAAGCTAGTAATCCATGTTGCTGAAAAGAAAGTTGCCTTCAGTAAACCTCTGACTCGGACTCTTCCAACAATAAAAAAGCTAAGATAAATTTCCCCCAGATATACAAACTTTGACTTTAGATTCATAAAGCAACTTTTAGATATTAAATAACATATTTACCGGCATCTACAAGAATCACCATTACGGAAATCAACAGCTCGGAACATAATAGGTTATTCATGGTTTTAATTCACGTTAGGAAGACCTGTTGATATTATGACTTGTTGATACACTGTCGAATGCTAGATTTGGTCACGTATTTATAGTAAATACAAAGTCTCCCACTGAACAGATGTTTCTATAAAGACTGTCAATTAATATTTTATACCAGCAGATCAATGATAGATATCATACAGAATTTTTATTTATTCAACACAACTTTTTAACGAAAGGTTGCCATTAATATTTCACCAAAATATTCTACAGATCAACTGTAAAACAATAATATTACTAGAACTGTGAACAGCTTAACCTTTGGCTTTTAAACCTTAATGACATAGAATAACCCAAAGGAAATGTTATAGTACCCCTATTTTGTGTTTTATTTGCGTTCAAAGTTGATACCAATAACAATAACGGCAAACAGAATGCTTTAGAACAGCAAACAGAAAAACTGTCCGAATCTAATAAAGAAGTTAATAAAAGGTTTGATGATGTCATGAAAAATTCAAAAGATGATATGAGGGACTTAATAGAATCATACAGTGATATTCAGGACACTATGGTAGACTTGCAGTGTCGCTCAATGAAAAATAATCTTATCTTCAATGGTATACACGAGGAACGAGATGAGGATACAGAATACAAAATTAGAGACTTCATATACAACATATTGAGGATAGATCAAAAGATAGAATTTGGAAATGTACATCGATTCGGGAAAGTTAAAGCAGGAAAACAGAGACCTATAGTGGCCAGATTTATATACTACAGAGATCTGACACTGGTGAAACGAAACGGATACAGACTTGAAGGTACTAAATACGGAATAAATGAACAGTTTCCTGCTGTGATCGAGCCATACCCCGTTATCAGAGATCTCAAGGCAAAAGGACACAAAACAAAACTGGTAAGAAATAAACTATTTGTTGATAACGAACTGTATGATAGTCTAAGACACCAGTCTCATGAACAGCCACAGAAACAAGACAGACCAATCCGACCCATTAGAGCCTGGGAAAATGATAAAAGACCACCTGCTAAACGTCCAGCCATGTTCAGCTCCTCATCAGAAGGATCTCCTAGAATCACAACATAGGACAACGCCGAGAGAGAACTTAGTGTTATTTCTTGGAATGTGTGTAAAGGTATCAAGAAGAAACTAAAAAGTGTATTTTTAAGCCTTATTTGTAAATATGACATAGTTTGTTTGTATGAATGTTGGATGTCAGAAAACGATGATCTGTCCATCCCCACTACATTGTACATAGTTTTCCAAGATCCAGTGGCAAAGGTGGTGGGATTCTAATTTGTTTCCATAATAGAATTGCTCCTAGATGCTAAATAGTTGGAAATATTGCAGGTTGTATTATTGGTATTAAGATGTGTGTCTCAGATGTAAATCACAATGATATTATTCTATTTGCTTGCTATTGCCCAAGGTTCAAGCCTCATTGACTATTTGTTATTCCTTTATTCAGAAATTCATAATCTAAAATCGTTATGTTCTGGGATTTTTAATCCATTTTCAGACCATGCACCTTTAAGTTTTGTATTAAACATAAAATTATTTGATCCTCATATTAATGTTAAAGAGTGTGATAAAAACTCAACTATTACAATCACTAAATGGAACAAAGATAAAGTCAGTGAAATTAAACAGTTGTTAATTGATAGTCAATGTGAGTTAGTAAATACGTGTTATATAAGTGAACTAAATCAATACTCAATTGATGTTAGTGTTAATAGTTACTCCAAAGTTTTATCTGATATCACCTCACCTTATTGTTGTAAGAGTTTCATAAGTACAGGTAGTCAGAAACGTAGTAGAGTTAATAAACCCTGGTTTAATGATGAGTGTAAACAACGTTTTAAGCACTATAAGCATGCTCTTCACGCTTTCAATAAGGATAAACAAAGCACAATCATATTATGTTAATTCAAGCTAAATCCCAATATAAGAAACTTGAAATCAAACTGAAACATATCTATAAAGTACAACAAGGAAATATGATGAATTTTGTACGAAAACACAAAGATTTTCATACACACTTTAAGAATATCTCATCGGATCTCCCAGGAAGCATTGACACAATTGACGAATTTTTAGCAACCCATGATGATGCACATCACTCATATGAATCTGATAAGGATCTCGACCAACCCATAACCACTTCTGAAATAATAAAAGCTATCAAAAAATTGAAAGCGAGTAAAGCATGTGGTGGTGATAATTTATTAAACGAACTTTTTATTCATTGTGTAGATGAACTTTTACCATCTTTAAGTGTATTATTTAATAATATTTTAAACTCTGGTTGTTTTCCATCAGCTTGGTGTGAAGGACACATTGTCCCTGTATATAAAAATAAAGGTGATCCAAATCTCCCAGAAAACTATAGAGGTATTATATTATTAAGTTGCATGGGTAAATTATTTACCCAAATCTTGAATATTAGACTACAAAACTTTAATGAAACATATAAAATCATTTCACTCAGCCAATTTGGATTTAGAAAAGGGTTATCAACCACGGATGCAATATTTGCCCTACAATCCTTAGTTAATCGTACTTTAAAGTCAAAGAATAGATTAGACTATAAGCCGCTTTCGATTCCAT
>NW_008710371.1:93914-95867 GCF_000327385.1 Lottia gigantea
AGATGACTTTTACCATCTTTAAGTGTATTATTTAATAATGTTTTAAACTCTGGTTGTTTTCCATCAGCTTGGTGTGAAGGACACATTGTCCCTGTATATAAAAATAAAGGTGATCCAAATCTCCCAGAAAACTATAGAGGTATTACATTATTAAGTTGCATGGGTAAATTATTTACTACAAAACTTTGATGAAACATATAAAATCATTTCACTCAGCTAATTTGGATTTAGAAAAGGGTTATCAACCACAGATGCAATATTTGCCCTACAATCCTTAGTTAATCGTACTTTAAAGTCAAAGAATAGATTATACTGTAGCTTTGTAGACTATAAGATCGCTTTGGATTCTATTAACCAAAGTTGTCTATGGTGTAAATTGATCAAAGAAGGAATTGATGGACAAATCTTAAGACTTATTAGATCACTATATGAGAAAGTGAAAAGTCGTGTCAAGCTGAATGGTGATTTGTCAAGCATCTTTAATTGTTGCATTGGTCTTTTCCAGGGAGAAATATTATCTCCCATTCTTTTTTCACTTTACGTAAACGATATAGAATCAAACTTTATCTCCGACAATTGCCCCGCAATTTCATTGTTGTCTTTAAATCTTTTCTTATTAATGTATGCAGATGATAAGGTAATAACCTCCAGAGGGTCTCCAAGATTTACTTAGTTCACTTGAGAAATATACATCCAAATGGAAATTAACTGTCAATGTAGCTAAAACAAAAATACTTGTCTTCCGAAATGGTGGCAAATTAAAAGGCAATGAGATTTGGACTTACAATAAGCAGACATCAGAAATAGTAAACGAATTCAACTATCTCGGAATTTTATTGAAGTTTAATGGTAAATTTACAAAAACCCAAAGGAATATATCTGAGAAAGGCATTATATTCAGTTTCTAAAGGGTGTAATGATAATTATTTTAATGTAGAAACCAAACTTTTCGTTTTTAATACCTATGTAAAAAGTATTTTAAACTACGGCTCTGAAATTTGGGGTTTTCATAAAGCATCAGATATAGAAAAAAATCACTCCTCATTTTGTAAAAAAAATTCTAAACGTTCGTCAAACCACAAACAATGATATGATCTATTTTGAACTCGGTAGATACCCAATGCATATATTACGTAAAATTCAAATTTTTAAATATTTTTTCAAACTAATAACCACAGACAATATAATACTTTCATATTGTATCAAAAACATGATAAATAATAATGATATTTGGATAATTAATGTTAAAAATGAATTATTTAATATTGGTCTGGGTTATATATTGGAAGGAAGCTGTTGTGATAAATCTACATTTTTAACTACAAAACAACGTTTACAGGATAATTTCAATCAAGATTGTTACCAGAATATTTGTTGCTCACCAAAAGGGCTTTTATATCAACATCTTATTTTAAATTTTAATCTCCAGTATTATTTAACTAAGCCTATTAATCCCCGATATATTAAATACATTTCAAAATTACGTTTATCTTCACAGAATTTAAATATTGAAATTGGTCGTTTTAAGAATATCGAAAGAAGTAGTAGAATATGTACACTATGTAATCTATCGGAAGTTGAAAACGAATATCACCATATACTCCATACTTCACGGACTATAGAGTTTTATATCAAAAAATATTACTATATATATCCTTCTTTTTACAAATTAGTACAATTGCTGTCTGTAAATAATGTTAAAGAATTGTCAAAACTTGCTTTATTCTTATATTTATGTAATAAACGAAGAAATGAGATATTTAAACTAAGCGATTAATACAATAAACTAATTTGTTCTCTCTCTCTCTCTCCCTCTCTCTCTCTCTCTCTCTCTCTCTCTCTCTCTCTCTCTCTCTCTCTCTCTCATAAATATGTGTAAATATTTGTATATTGTATAATATTTGTATATTGTATATTATTTGTATATTATTTGTATATGTATGTTTGTAAACA
>NW_008710371.1:95917-98524 GCF_000327385.1 Lottia gigantea
TCAGCTGCTCTTGCATTATCGATCATATGATGAGTATTCGATATTTCGATTTTACGTAACGAAAAATAAGGTTATGGCTTTCAGGGCTGCGTTATGCGAAATGGTTCAACAAAATACTAAGTATTTCTATCTGTAGGCCTACTTAAGAACTGTTTTAAATATCTTTCTGTTTATACTTAGCTGAGGATGAAACCAGACATCATAGCTTTTAATAACATTTTTAAATTTAATTACATTAGAATAGATAATTTGATACAATTGGGTTCGTTGAAAATCATAAAAAGTCTGCAGTAAAGCGTCGTTGGTAACAAAATTATTGGTCTGATACTGGATTGTAATCTGTCCCGTCTCAAAATTCAAAGGATTTGATTGGTTGATTATCAATACTAACCAATAGACATATATTATCCTAAATTGTATTCATATGAATCAAACAACCCAAAGTAGAAAAATGGATTAATATTTGATCAAAAAAAAAACCCAGAAAATTAACTTGGACGTATTTGTTCAACGTTTTGCCATAAAACATACCCGACTACGTTTAAACTAAAACGGCAATAAAAATGTAACGTATTATAACTTGTGTGTTTTAACAAAAATAATCTCGAATCTAAAATACTCCGTGAAAGTCCGTTTCCCGACGTTTAATCGTCTGTCAAGGTGCTTTGCTAAATTGCCCCCCGCGATTGCACGTTTGCCCCGATTGTCAAGCTTGTGAACAAACGTCACAATTGTCCGAAACATCCCGACCCCGCTGAGAGCTAAATTATGTCGACTGGCTGTGAGATAGAAGATTTCTAGATCTCTTACTGATTCCACATCATAGTATGACACATATATTGAAAACTACTCAGACTCATAGACATCCAGTGTTCAAATTTCTCCGACAACTATGTAATATATATATTTATTCAATGCCATTTCGTAAACAGAACATCAAATTATCATTAATTTCTGTTATAAAGCTATGTCAGTGAAAAAATCAGAATACATAGATTTACGTCGAGCGATAGTGTTTTGGTGCTCTTGAAAGTTGTTTATCGATATCCGTGTCACATTGAAGTTTGCACGAATTGTTATTATGGCCTTGGATGATAATTTTCCCATTTGTAAACCAGACATTTTTTACACTTGGATGTTTAGAGACTTTATTGATGATTTCAACGTTTTTAACTGTCATGTTAAATCAGGTTCAAGTTGTTTGACAGCAACCGAAAGGGCCTTACGAACTATGTCTTCAACACAGTGTTTGTCAATAAAACTGGTTTGTTTACCTTGAGTGACTGGCGATCCACTTAGCGACAAGTCTTCATCATGTTTCATGTCAAAACGTACTCGTATACTTTCAAAATACACTTTTAGCTTTTAAACAATAGTCCATGAAGATGATATAATACATAATCATTGCCTTCTCGGTGAAATATCTTGTATTTACATCAGAAATTCTTAACAATAACAGAGCACATTTCGTGACACACACCTTCCGCCATCTTTCTTTCGTGTTGTACACGACTGGCTGTGGAAAGATGACCAAGAAACATCTTCAGAATCAAAATCTTCATCTGTGGTGTAATCATCATCATCTGGAATGACACTGACACTACATCTTGCCAGACCGATACATTCTCCCATCTTCCTGAGTATCCCACTTCCACTATATTTCTCGAAAATCCTTAAATTCAGTAAGTTCCCGGATCTTCCCAGTCTCTGATAGTTATTATTGATAGAGGTTAACCAAAAACTTGCTGACTCTCCATATGGTCTCTGATAGTTATTTTTGATAGAGGTTAACCGAAAACTCTCCATATAAATACTCTCTCTGATAAAAGTTAGCAACACATACTGGGCTAGCTCAAACACTTACCATTTTCTTGGGGATCTTGAGAGGCATCCAGCAAGTCCGGTCGAACACACCAACCCTGTAGTATAAAAGATATTTGGATTCTTTCATTCAGATTCTACGGTGTCCCTCCAAATACCGGTATTGGAGTGCATCTTTGGGTATAGTCACCAAAACATACCCATCTTCTTCCATGGTATCGCTTACAACTCGAAAGTTTGCATCAGGTAAATCTTAAATTAACAAATTTTCACGATACCCCCAAAATGAGTTGTCATTTTAACATTCAAATGTAGATAATTCTAGACACATGGATTTGAAGGCTCAAATTTTGACGGTGAGCTGTGAACATTATTACTGATTGGCTCAACTAAAAAATTTTGTTATTTTACACCCCCTTATCAAATAGATGGAACTATGGTTTACTTTATCCAAATAGCTGTGCATTAGGCTATGAAATCAATCAGAACAACCTTACAAGAGAGGACTTACCAGCACTCATACAATTAAACAAGTTTTGTGCTTGTGGTGATATTTTCAAAACAAAACGTAAAAATTGCAAACTTTTTCGACATTAAAAAAATCAATCACTGATGATCACAAAGATTATGACAAAAATACAATTGATTATCAGTTATATTTACATAACAATTTATACCCAATAGGGCAAAACAATTTTTATTAATTTTATTTTATTTTTGATTCTTTGCTTGGTAATTTTTTTGTTTACTTATATACTCAAATATATCCAAATATCACCAAACACT
>NW_008710371.1:98574-100761 GCF_000327385.1 Lottia gigantea
GATAGGCATGTTAAGTACTTAAAGGTCATTATTAATTTTTCTTAACAGTAATAATTTTATCAGGAAATTTAAGCTAATTTAGCTAATAATTTTAAGTTTTTTTCTCAAATGTCCTGATTTTCTTTGTGTATTTGTTATGATCAATAGCTAATTGAAATTCCCAGTAAACAGAGACTCTACTGATATTGTGATGAGATTTTCCTAAGTCAAGGGTAATAACTCAAAAACCGTTCTTCAAAAGATCCTCAAATTCAAACTTGTCTAAGATATTATCAATATAAATGATCACACCACATTTCATAAAAATCAGTTGAAAACTGTAGTCTCTATTGTGTTCACTAACAAATTTTGACGTGTTTTTCCTAAGACAAGGGCGATAACTCAAAAAGTCATTCATTGAAAAATCGTCAAATTTGATCCAAAATCTCATCAATATACATTAAGTTTCATTAAAATCAGATAAAAACTGTAGTCTCTATTGTGTTAACAAGAAATATTGATTTATATTGATAATTTAAATGAAATGAAATTGTGTTAGAGTTTTATGTCTTTTTATTTCTATTGATGAGATCTTGGTCAAGTTTAAATTTTCAACCATTTCACTCTGTTGCCCTTCAAATATAAATTTCAGCTATCCATAGCTTTTTTATACGCCCACATCTCTCTATGTGGACGTATATTGTCGGCACCCCTGTCCGTCCGTCGGTCCGTCCGTCCGTCAACATTTGCTGATTTCTGACAGCTGATAAGTAATATCCCATCCGTATACATCATGTCTGAATAGCTAGGTTACTCCCTCCAACAATGCACATAAAATATCAATTCTCTAACTTGAGAAAAAATGAGTCTAAATTCACAGTGGACTTACCTGGTGCCTTAACAAAATAACATGCACCCTATTTATGAAAATAGATCCATTAAAGATGGGTCTCCTTATTTTCTAGTGCCAAATTAAGCAAACTATTTGATTAATTTGTGTTTTTAATGAGTTATCATGTATTCTTAATCATATCATTATGTTCTTATTGCATATAATTAAGAGTTTTAACCAATCATAAATGTCCATGTATGTACAGTCTGGATAAACAAAAAAAGAATTTTTAACCTTTCTTGATCAGTCACTCATTGGAATTCTGCTGGTAATTCTCTTCTAATTTAACTAATTATGAATTAATTATGGACATGTGAGACAAACTGGTATTTTTCCAAGTCATTAGAACACCTCTACTTTCTATTCATATAAGTATTAGCATTTTCATTTTTATAATTACTTTTGTAGTTTTATGGATTTATCAGGTCATATGAGAAAATTCTGTTGTAAAGTTTAAACACTAGGTGAGTCCACTGATGAATAAATACTCATTTCGGACAAGTTTAAAAAATAAATGTTTTGCTCATCCTTAGGTAGTGTTCTTTTAAGGGATGATTTTTTTGGAGTAGGGAACCTCATTAGCTTCCCAACATTTCACTAGTGATGTCAACCCACCACCCCAAATTTCAGGTTAGTTCTGATACTTAAAGTAAATAAAAAAAGATTTATCATGATAAACATGTTTTAATTAACATATTTTTTCTACTATGGTACATCTATTACTTTCATATGTCGAACCATCAGGTAGCTCAGCCAGGCTAACGTTCAATAAAAAGCATATATTGTAAAAACCTATAAAACTGTTCAATGTTACACAGTCACTCCTCTCCTTACACTTTTCAATGCATTGATTTAGATCTAGATCATTTGACACAAAGATGACTGGAGCTTTGTAATGAAGACAATAATTGACCTCAAATAATGAAGCGGTACACCCAGTAATAGATTTACAATTTTCATCACATTGGTCATCTTCAGTTGACGTGTAATCATAGTTAAAGTAATTCGATGTTAAACATGTTTTATTCAAATACTTGTAACTACATTCTGAAATAAAAATTATAGTATTACATGACATCCTTAGGGTTAAGATCATCTGAGGTCGATGTTAAAATGAAAATGTCAAATTAAAATTTGGATGACAAGTGTCTCCCTCAAAACTTGAGATACAGGAGCAGGAGCCGCTAGGTTAAAGGAATACTTCCTCTTATAATGCACGTACAATTTAAATTCTTTGCCAACATGAGTTTTTGGGCTAGGATCATCTAAGGTCGATGTCAAAAAATGAAAATTTGGAAAACAAGTGTCACTCTCAA
>NW_008710371.1:100856-107647 GCF_000327385.1 Lottia gigantea
AAATTATTGAAAAATGTCTNTGAAATGTGGTTTCCTATTATTTGGATCCCTTATAAAATTTTGAAAATTCCCTTTTATTTTTCCTATAATAATAAAGTTATAAATATTTAAAATGCCTATCAAATACCTCTTTTTATAAATAATTTACAAAAATATTAAATGTGCCTATCAAATACCTCTTGTTATAAATAATTTACAAAAATAATTAAATGTGCCTATCAAATACCTCTTGTTATAAATAATTTACAAAAATATTAAATATGCCTATCAAATACCTCTTGTTATAAATAATTTACAAAAATATTAAATATGCCTATCAAATACCTCTTGTTATAAATAATTTACAAAAATATTAAATGTGCCTATCAAATACCTCTTCTTATATATAATTTACAAAAATATTAAATGTGCCTATCAAATACCTCTTCTTATATATAATTAACAAAAATAATTAAATGTGCCTATCAAATACCTCTTGTTATAAATAATTTACAAATTAAGTGCCTATCAAATACCTCTTCTTATATATAATTTACAAATTAAGTGCCTATCAAATACCTCTTCTTATATATAATTTACAAAAATATTAAATATGCCTATCAAATACCTCTTCTTATATATAATTTACAAATTAAGTGCCTATCAAATACCTCCTAAATAAAGTTCCTAAGTTTTAATATCATAAAAGGGAATTTTCATTTTTTTTTTTTATCAAGAAACCAGTTTTAATCTGGAAATTTCATTTAATGCAGTCCCTTTAGCCGTCCAAAAAGGGACCCAAGCCGGTTCCAATGATCATTACCACAGCCAGGTGAAACACCTTTTGGTGGTTCCCCACCAAGAGTTGTCCACAACTGGTTGTGGGTAAATGACACTCTTGATGGTTCCCCACCAAGAGGTGTCCACAACTGGCTGTGGGTAGATGATTTCAGAGATGGACTGCTGCCACCATCCAACGTCCTCCACTGGTGCTGGGCAGAAGTAGTTGTATGCTGAAAAAGAAAACATTTTGTTATTTGAAAAGAATGAAAGGAGACAGCCATTCTGCTACCAGCTGGTCCAAAGCTCTTGGCTCTGATCTTTCCCAGATTATCCATACCCATTTACAACTGGTTTGACTGGAATGTTGACGAAGGGTGACCAGACTTTCACACAATGACCAAGATTAGAACCCACAATGTGCTTTGTAATGGGAGAGACTCATCCTTCAAGAGACAAGAAACAACTTCAGAATGACTTGTCCTCTGACATTGTAAGAATTTTAGATTCTGGAAATTGGACAAGTCTTTGACTAGAACATACTGCTCCCAAGGAACACAGTCTCAGAAAACTCACCCAACTTACAATCCAGATCGTCCAAATCAAGCACTTACCCATTGGAATAATACATGAAAGCAAAATTCCACCGAACACCAGTGCCAAGATCTTTGCATTCACTCCCTCTTCATCATCTTCATCTGGAATTCAAAATAACAGAAGCATCATTATTTCTAATATCAAAAACTGACTGACAATATATCTGACCTGACAGATACGTGGTAAATTGGTGGAGATCGACCATAAACGTGCTATATAGGAACAACTCAAACACTCACCACTTGTTTGGGGATCTTGTGAAACATCCCGAAGATCGGATATGCAAACACACCAACCTGTAGTATAATAAATAGATTATTAAGAGTGAATTCTTTCATTCAATTGACATGAAATGGAGATTTACGTCCCTGTTTTTCAATTGGGCAACATCAGCAGTGTGAAAACTCAAAGTATAAATTGGAGAGAATTGCATGGCTGCTGTTTTTATATGTATCAGGCACACTGATGGCATCGATTTGCATCATTCCAATTTTCAGTCTGACTTGCGTGGTTCCTGCAATTCAACTAAATCCCAAAGATATCATTTGCAGCTTTTGCGATAGTGCCTCTAAAAGTCGGTCCCGTGTCTGTTTTAAACCTATATCTACTTGTCTAACTGAAAGACAAAGTACATTGAAGTTACCCAGAAAGTCAAATTATCAAATGATCCTTACCGTATCCCTCCACAAATCGGTATTCGAGGGCTTCTTTCGGTATAGCAACCGAAACGAAGCCGCCCTCGTCCGTTTTGTCGCTTACAACTCGAAAGTTGTAAGCGTTCTCATTGGGTAAATCTAAAATTAAACAAATTAGGGCTGTGTTTATTGTTTTTGCATCTTCATTTGCATCAAAAGAGTCTTGGAAGGCTGGCGTCACCACTAGAAATACCACGACTCTTTCTTGTTCCAAAATTATATATTCTTGTTTGCCACCCCGGCCAATCTCTTCAAACAAGAAATGAATTGATCCTTACCCATCTCCACAATATCAAGCTCTTACGACTTTTCGTCTTATACCTTGACTGCAATAGCCACTATTCCTGTATCACGAAATGTAGCGATTTGACTGGATCGTACATCAACGAATACAGCCAATCAGGACCCTCGACAGAAAGTACGTAAACATTATGGACTTTTGTTCACAAGCTTTCAGTCGATATCTATGATTGGCTGTATCCGCTAGCTTACAATCCAATCAAATTCCAATCCGATAAAGGAAGGTGGCTATTACAGTCAAGGTATAAGTACGAAGTTTCGTAATAGTATTACTAATACATGTAGCTTGAAATTGTGAAGATGATCCTTATCCAATTTCCACTTCCTTCTTCTGGTGGCATCTGAAATATGAAAATGGAATGTCTGTTATATTTCTTCTTACAGCTGGTCAAGATCACCAGACGACTCCTCTTCCAATTTCTCAATGAAGTATCTGTTTCATTCAAACATTATGGCTTATTGTTTACAGACTTTCTGCCAAGAACTCTGATTGACTGTATTCGCTTTTGTACAATCCAATCAAATCGCTCCCTTTACAAACTTTCCTGATGCAAGAATAGTAGTGGTTATTACAGTAAAGTTGACGAAGTTAGGCACTTACCTTGACCTTGACCTTGACTTGGACCTTGATCTTGATCTTGATCTTGACCTGGACCTTGACCTTGACTTGGGTTGGACCTTGTCTGGAGTTGGGTCTGGACCTTGACCTGGACTTGGGTCTGGATTTAGGTCTGGACCTGGACTTGGGTCTGGACCTTGACCTAGACTTGGGTCTGGACTTAGGTCTGGACCTGGACTTAGGTTTGGACCTGGAGATAAAATAGTTTTTGATCAATGTCATTTGCCTTACGAGTGAGTGAAAGACAATCCCATCCAATAGTTCTGTCAAATGGGACTGAAGCAGTAGGCCTTCTTTGGTAAAAGTCACACATGGAC
Organism: Lottia gigantea; assembly: GCF_000327385.1. Lineage (NCBI taxonomy): Eukaryota > Metazoa > Mollusca > Gastropoda > Lottiidae > Lottia > Lottia gigantea. The sequence continues at coordinate 104,144 of NW_008710371.1, forward strand.
TTCAATGTCTCAACAAAATGAATGGAGGTCCTTGAACTTTAGTGGGTTGAGCCTCCTCCCTCGGGTAGTTCAAAAGATGATAAAGTTAATTGCTCTAAGCTGTTTAAGATTGCTTGGCAAAGAAACCCGTTATATAACCAGTCTTTCAAGTTGGGGAAAGTTGATAAACTCAATGGCAGAATGCCATCAGCCTTTCTAAAGTTAGAGAAAAGGTATCCCAAGTGACATGGTAAGTAGGCTAAGCACCCTGATTTCTTGAAAAAACCAATAACAGACTATATGACAAGCTTCAGTTAATTCAGATAGCAATTGATGGGAGCTAACTCTTATTAGATAGATTTTCAGACCACAAAAAACTCTTCTTGAACCTCTATAACAGAGTTTGGTTTCAATGATGTTATTTTTGGTTCACAGCTTTGCCCCTTTGCTCAAAACTCTACCTTAAGTAAGGTTCTTCAAGCTCTAGCCTACGTAGGCCTATGTCTAGGCTAAGGCTAGGCTATAAGTTGGGTTAAGCCTCGCTAATAGGCCTATTATTTATAAATTCACAAAGTAAAAAAAAAAAACGAAGTAGGCTAGGCTTAAATTTCCTACTTTTTTCAATCTTTTTCTTTTGTAGTAAGTTCTAGCCTTATTTCCTAAAGCGTTTAAATATTTTAAAATAAAGCCTTATTTAGTCGTTATTGAAATAAGCCTAGCTTATCTTACCAATCTCAATGATAATTTACCTCAAATTTTAAATCAAGTTTTTTTTAATTTAGATGTCCAAAACTTAATTAAAAACTTGTTCAATTTGTGCTATGTATATAAATAAAGATTTTTAAAAATAAAATTTCAATATTTACAAGTTTTTTCCATATTTTCGGGTTCACTTAAATCGTGTTCCGTAGCGTCGCTCATCTTCTTAGCCTTGAGGATAATTGACGTCGAATTACGTCTTAAGCCTTCCGCTCGTTGCATAGCAGTAAATTATCACTACGCCTCTTACGAACGACATTTTAATTTCTATTTTGGAACTTTTTAGTCAAAGTGGCAGTAACAAATCAAGATAAGCGCCTGAAGTGCTTTGGTTTCGCTTAATTTTGTGTATTAAGCGTCTAGTTCTGTTTTTGCCCTGGGACTATTTTGCCTACTTGTTGCCAAAGACGAAGTAGTCCGTCAGAAAGACGAAATAGGCTCCTTTCTTTGAGTTTTATGCCTACTTTTTAAAACTTTTCATTAAAGAATTATTGGTCCTAAACTCAACATTCTTATTGGAATTTTTACCCTGAAATCATGACCTATGGGATGCAACCCCTACTAGGCCTATTAAAGAATGTTAAGCCTACCCTACTTAGCCTATAATTTGTGGAGAGAGAGTCTCACTCATACAGAAAACAGACTTCAGTTTCGTTTGGTTGATCTAGGATATCTATAAATCCCTGTCCGGCCCCAGCCTAGTCTTTACTATGGTCTGGATTCGATAAAAAGAAGTCAAAATATAACCAATAATAATGCAACAAACGTCTAAACTAAGCTAAGTCTAGGAGACTTACTCAAGCAAACTTCCCCAGAAAAATACGATACTTGTGATAGCTCAAGATTATTCAAGTTTATTCAACCAAATAGTAATTAATGGGAGCTAATTACTATCAATTTACAAACCACAAAAACTCTTATTATTGATAATTAAGAGTTAACTGTGGTCTTTAGTCTGTCTTAAGGTTGTCTCTCTTTGACCCTTTTTCACCAGAAAGTAGCGAAATTTTCCTGTCGTCTGTTTTCATTGAAATTACGCTCTGGATAATCTCAGCTAAGTTGAAGGCCGTTTGGTTGAAATGGCGGAGGTTCAATTTTCTTGAAATTTTCAAGCCATTTACAGTCTATAAGTAGTCCTCTAACTTCCACGCACAGATGGAGAAAAAAGGGTGAGTTTTAGATGACGAGTGGCATTATGCGAGCTGGCACTGTTAGATTAGAAATTAATGCATGAAAAACAACTTTAAATGCTGAAATTCATGCCGATGGGACCAAGTCCAAGGTTTTTGGTACCGGTATTGTGTTTTGGAGACTGTTATTACTAATTTAATTGCCAAACCAACTAGTCTCTTCAGACTGATGCTCAATGAAGACAAGAGAGTGGGCCAAATCATTTCTATCTGCAGCCCCGTCGCCAGGAATAAATTGATGCTGGGGCTCAGATTTTGTACTTAGAAAATTTGAAGAAATTAATAATACCAAGAGTGAGAGAACTCATTTCTGAGAATTTTGAGCTGCCAAAAACATATCAAAATCTATATCTTTTTGATTTTGTACAAAAACACTGTAAATGAATCAATTTCTGCTGAACTGAAGAAGGTTTAGCTGGGTCTTAATTCACTTGCTGGGCCCCAGCCCCCACTGACCCCACCCTAATGACAGGGCTGTCTATTTGTCAAAACTTTTCTTGCCAATGAGAACCCTCTCAGATGCTCCATAGGAGACTTTCGCCTATCCACAGATCTGTCTCATTTCAAATTCAACCTCGAAAGTTATCCCCCATTTTGTCTGCCTGCTATCAGTAAGATATAAAACTGATTTAATTTGATTAAAAAACTTTTTTCATTCCAGGCAAATCAATTCAAGTTGAAATGAAGTGTTTGAAAATAAAATTCAAAATGGTGGAAGGTTGTTAGTTGAAAGGAGAGAATATTGGAGTTTGATTAAGAAATAAAATATTGTCTAAAATCATCGTTAGATCGCCTATACAGGTAAATATTTACATTAACCCTTTAATCACTACTGGCCACATAATTACATGATATATCCTTGTTAATATAAACATCATATACTTCAATTAAAATAAAATTAGTTTTACGTCCTACTTTTCTACAACTGATGAACTAATGAAATGGACAATACTACGCAGTGTACAATGAGGAATATTTTGCCAGAACAGAGGCATAAGTCTACTCTTTTTCGATTTCCAACTCTAAAGGGATCTTTAACGTGCACAGGATGTAGCACACAGGACCTCGGTTTATCTGGACTTATTTTGCTCAAATATGGACTCAACCAAATACTTTTTTATACCCCCCACAGCTATACAAAATTCAAAGGTGCCTGCACACAAATATTTTGTACAAAATGTGCCTGCAATAACGAGGTCAGAGAGAGCAAATACGATTTTTGAAACAGATAGGCATGTTAAGTACTTAAAGGTCATTATTAATTTTTCTTAACAGTAATAATTTTATCAGGAAATTTAAGCTAATTTAGCTAATAATTTTGATAAGTTTTGTTCTCAAATGTCCTGATTTTCTTTGTGTATTTGTTTTAATTTTATTCATGTTATGATCAATAGCTAATTTAAATTCCCAGTAAACAAAGACTCTACTGATATTTTGACGAGATTTTCCTAAGTCAAGGGCAATAACTCAAAAACCGTTCATCAAAAGATCCTCAAATTCAAACTTGTCTAAGATATTATCAATATAAATGATCACACCACATTTCATAAAAATCAGTGAAAATTGTAGTCTCTAT
>NW_008710371.1:112759-114684 GCF_000327385.1 Lottia gigantea
ATTTTCCTTGTGTCCATCTGTGCTTCTGCTTCTGAATATCATATAATGATATATTAACATTCTAGCTCATCAACACAGAATATGATATACTAAGTCATGGTCATGATATATTAACATTCTAGCTCATAGACACAGAATATGATATACTAAGTTGTGGTCATGATATATTAACATTCTAGCTCATAGACACAGAATATGATATACTAAGTCATGGTCATGATATATTAACATTCTAGCTCATAGACACAGAATATGATATACTAAGTCATGGTCATGATGTATTAACATTCCAGCTCATAGACTCAGAATATGATATACTAAGTCATGGTCATGATATATTAACATTCTAGCTCATAGACACAGAATATGATATACTAAGTCATGGTCATGATATATTAACATTCTAGCTCATAGACACAGAATATGATATACTAAGTCATGGTCATGATGTATTAACATTCCAGCTCATAGACTCAGAATATGATATACTAAGTCATGGTCATGATGTATTAACATTCCAGCTCATAGACTCAGAATATGATATACTAAGTCATGGTCATGATGTATTAACATTCCAGCTCATAGACTCAGAATATGATATACTAAGTCATGGTCATGATATATTAACATTCTAGCTCATAGACACAGAATATGATATGCTAAGTCATGGTCATGATATATTAACATTCTAGCTCATAGACTCAGAATATGATATACTAAGTCATGGTCATGATATATTAACATTCTAGCTCATAGACACAGAATATGATATACTAAGTCATGGTCATGATATATTTACATTCTAGCTCATAGACTCAGAATATGATATACTAAGTCATGGTCATGATATATTAACATTCTAGCTCCTAGACTCAGAATATGATATACTAAGTCATGGTCATGATATATTAACATTCTAGCTCATAGACACACAATATGATATACTAAGTCATGGTCATGATATATTAACATTCTAGCTCATAGACACAGAATATGATATACTAAGTCATGGTCATGATATATTAACATTCTAGCTCATAGACTCAGAATATGATATACTAAGTCATGGTCATGATATATTAACATTCTAGCCCATAGACCACACAGAATAATTTTGAGAACATCGTGGTCACAATATGATAGATCGTTGTCAAAGAAACTAAGTTGTGGCCACGAGATGCTAAATTGTGACCACAAGATGCTAAGTCATGACCACGAGACAATAAGTTATGGCCACGAGATTCTAAGTTATGTCCACGAGATGCTAAGTTATGGCCCTGATATACTAAGTCTTGGCCACGAGATGCTAAGTTATGATCATGAGATGCTAAGTTATGGCCATGAGATGCTAAGTTATGGCCACGAGATGCTAAGTTATGGAACTGATATACTAAGTCTTGGCCACGATATGCTAAGTTATTGCCACGAGATACTAAGTTATTGCCACAAAATGCTAAGTTATTGCCACAAGATAAAAAGTTATGACCATGAGATACTAAGTCTTGGCCACGAGATGCTAAGTTATGGCCATGAGATGCTAAGTTATGACCATAAGATGCTAAGTTATGGCCATGAGATGCTAAGTTATGGCCATGAGATGCTAAGTTATGGCCACGAGATACTAAGTTATGACCATGAGATGCTAAGTAAAGGTCACGAGATGCTAAGTTGTGGCCACGAGATGCAAAGTTATGGCCACGAGATGCTAAGTTATGGCCACGAGATGCTAAGTTATGGCTACGAAATGCTAAGTTATGACCATGAGATGCTAAGTTATGGCCACGAGATGCTAAGTTATATTCACAAGATGCTAAGTTATGATCACGAGATGCTAAGTTATGAGCACGGTATGCTAAGTTGTGACCACGAGATGCTAAGTTATGACCATGAGATGCTAAGTTATGGCCATGAGATGCTAAGTTGTG
>NW_008710371.1:117846-119571 GCF_000327385.1 Lottia gigantea
AAAGCGGGAACGATATGGACAAAACTCATGTCTTGAAAACGAGAAAGCATGCCACTTAAATCAACTAGGTTGTAGAAACCAAGAGACAAAATCTTCTAGTCTATAATTCAGTATGGATGCAAACATATCCACATCAGGTACAAAGGACTGTCTTTAACTTCCATTCTATATTATTATAAAAATTCCTAGTAAGAGAATCAGCTTGAATATACACTACAGACAGAAAAATATTCCTACTCAATGCCCAGAGCCATATATCTTTTGAAATTTTCTTCCTCTGCCAAGAAGCCATTCATGTCATATCATTGAGGTAGACAATAGCAGAAATATTATCGATGGCCAATATTTCTAGAACATTAATATGAAATTGTATTTCTTAACGATTCCATCTAATTTCTGGATTAGCCAGAGAGGGTAGCTCATATTTACTTATGATAGTTCCTTTTACATAAGGCCCTCAAGATGGAATTTTAAATTTTGGCAACTGCCACAAAACAGATTGATTGGTACCATCAATAAAATACATCATTGTTAGAAACCAGGCATTGCTCATTCTGCTATTGAAATCTTAACCGATTTGTTCATTATCTGAATTATCAAATTCCACACGAATATTAGGTCTGTTTTCTTACAGATATTGATTGTACTCATCACTGTTATCACATTGTTTAAAGTGATACTACGTCTTAGAATGAACATAAAATTTTTAATTTTTTAACGTGGCCAATAAGAGGATATATTCATCAGTAGATATACCTGGTGTCATAAATAACATAACAGGGTCCTTATATAATCCCATAAATCCAAAAAATGTAATAAAAATACAATTAATTATTGAAAAACGTTTAATATCAAGATTAAGCATTTTTCACTGCTTGCCTGCCTGCTGGTCTACAATTGTTTGTGGACACATTAGAGAGCTGGTTTCTTGATAGGTTTTGACGAAACTTGGTCTGAGTGTTTGTAATCACCCAAGGATAAACCCTATGTAGCCGTCGCCCCTGTCTGTCTGTCTGTCCGTAAATATATAACTGTCTTAACACAAAGAGTTGCCACTTGCTGCCACTCAAAAGATTCAATTCTATATGGATTAAATGAAACTTGACATGTTAAACTAATCCCACTTGAACAAAAGGTGTAAACAGTGCAGCTTCTCCTTTCTCTCTATATTTCTCAGGGAGCCACGGTGACTCAGTGTGTTAGATGCTTGCTAGCTAACCTGAAGGTCCAGGGTTCAATCCCGGCATATGTCGAGATAATACCTTCGGATTTTTCAACCCGGTTTCCCCCTGTCAGTGATGCAGGTAAGAGGGGCTGACATGGAAAAAGCGTCTAGTCATTCGAATGGGACATTAAACCGAGGCCCTGTGTGCTACAGGCTGTGTACGTTAAAGATCCCTTGATTTCTCTCAAAGCACCCTGCATGGCGTTGCCCGTCGTCATTAGCCCACGTGGTGCAGAAAAGTAGGACGTAAAACTCCATTCATTTCATTTCTATATTCCTCCATTGTAAAAGATCTGTTCACTTTCAGTTGAATTTGATGTTTTATCTCTTACAGATTCTGTGTCTAGTTTACTCTCAGGCCTTGTTTTATCAGTGTCTCTTTTCTTCCAGATCTCAACTTTCCGTTCAGATATTAATTACTGTTGATGATGAGACACAAGACTATAGTTGTTTGATTTGTTGAGTTTCACAGTCATTCTACAAGGAAGATAAAATTTAAC
>NW_008710371.1:124302-126182 GCF_000327385.1 Lottia gigantea
ATAAAACATGGTACTTACCGCAATGTCTGGTATAACGTTGGGGTGAGCAACCATCTGATAAGATACATCTGCGTTAATACGTCCGCTTTTTGTAAAAAGTTTGTTACGTAGATTCACCTGATGATTCGGTGGATTAAATTTGGGTACTTTGGGAGGGCAGTAACAGGAAATAGCATGCGGCACTTCCGGGTTAAAGCCTCAAGAAATTAAGAGTTAAATAACAGAACACGATTTTATGCTCCAAGATTTTAAAGGAGAGGTCGGCCATTTTTTGACCAATCATACTTTAGTCATAGAAACTGGTCACAGACTCACCGTCGAAATTCGAGCCCTTAAATTCACGTGTGCCCAGAATTATCTGCCTTTGAATGTTAAATTGACGACTCGTCGAATTTATGATACTCTGTGATATATAGAAAAGAAATAGTGAGTAAAATTCCTAGTTTGAGATATTTTTAAAGGAATTATGTGATTTTAATACATTTCTAGTACTTCTGAAGACTATTTACATATATTCAAGAGTAAAACCAACCCCCCAAAATGGCACATCTGTCCCTTTAAATTATTGTACATAACATTGTCATGACGGCGTAAATCGTTGAAACGTTGTGTACAACAAAAACTCAGGAGCAGTGTACCATAGAATTGTGTATCGTCACTGGACAGCTCTCGGTGTGATATTATTTGATAAGTTTTGACCCTGTCCACACCCAAACCATGGTCCAGTCGGTTGGAATAGTTCAGTTTTAATAACAGTCATTAGGATAAATTGTTTAAGAGTTAAAATTGCGTATGTATAGTTTGTAATTAAAGGGTTTGGACCTACTTTTGTAAATTAATTGGCCCAATACATCGCTTGATTGACTTAACCCTTTGAAACACTTGTAAACTTACAGGGATCATGAGTAAGTCATCTATCAGCATAGACCGAAACATCTGCCTCTATTCCAACCTCTGATAACTATTTTGACAGTTGTCGGCTGGTGTAGAGACAGAAAAATTAACCCTTGTTTTATGGAGATCTCCGAAGGTGTGGGTTACTATAACCTATTTATTTCAATCGGATCCGCAAAAGCCAAATATATTCGACAAGATGGATATTTTTGTAGTTCGGTCATACCCTCAATATCATCAAAGGCTAGAATGTTCCAGACTATAAGCATCCTTTAAGCCTATTCAACTGTAAATGGGTGGGCATTATTGGTCAAGGAGTTTCTCTAAGTGGAAAGTCAACCTCGGTTTCCAAAAACTTCCAACTTCATTATTTAGTCAAGTTTTTGTATAATGAGAGAAACTAACAACAGACGTTTAGCTGGAAATTTAAATGGTGCACATAGAAGCAAAGACTGTCCTGTAATTGAAATTTTAAAACGATAAGTTAACTCCGTCTCACATTAATTAAAATCGTTTAAATCGGAATTAATCTCATCTGACAAGTGTGAACAGTGTTACAAGAAACCACGATGAAAAAGGTAGGACATTTTCAATTTATTATTACTGTATGCAATTCACTGTGACGTGGCGTTTCAGCATTCAGTGTGATGTGAGCTACCAGCTGTCAATATGACGTATACTATTAGCTGTCAATGTGACCAATACTATCAGCTGTCAATGTGAGGTAAAATATCAGCTGTCAATATGACGTATACTATTAGCTGTCAATGTGACCAATACTATCAGCTGTCAATATGACGTATACTATCAGCTGTCAATATGACGTATACTATCAGCTGTCAATGTGAGGTAAAATATCAGCTGTCAATATGACGTATACTATTAGCTGTCAATGTGACCAATACTATCAGCTGTCAATATGACGTATGCTATCAGCTGTCAATGTGAGGTAAAATATCAGCTGTCAATATGACGTATACTATCAG